>NW_004798426.1:64730-66636 GCF_000002075.1 Aplysia californica
ATAGATAGATAGATAGATAGATAGATAGATAGATAGATAGATAGATAGATAGATATATAGATAGATAGATAGATAGATAGATAGAGCAAGATAGCGCTAGAGGGTGTTGGTGCACACACGTCCACGTGTATGTGTGTGTGTTTGAGTGTGTGTGTGTGTTTACGTGTGTGTGTTTGTGCGTGTGTGCGTGTTTGAGGGTGAGACAGGGCTGGGTATAGTTTATAGGGATCTCTTCCTATCTTTAAAATTCGCAGCTCGAGATCATCAAGGTCTTAAAATAACAACGACAAAAGCCTGAGAACGCTGTTTATTGAACACAATACCACATAATAAATAGCACATAATTTTGTATAACTCAAATATTCGCTCAACAGCCAGTTCTATGTGCTTTACAATCCATTTTTTCTTCGTAATGTGTTTTACGGCGCTCGCAACTGCATAAGATCAAATGAGCACACGGGACTCCATACACATTTTCAGTTGGTAAGAAATTTTAAATTTTGCCCGTGTGCTTATATCAATTTTAGGGCCACCAAGGGATCTTTACGCGCAACTTGCACACGGGAACTCCGGGATTTGTTTGCCCATATCCAGGAAGGCTAGGTGTTAGATCTTACCTACCCAAAGATCATGGGGGTGTTGCTGAAAGAGAGAAGTGAGAAGGAGCCAATGAGTTGCAGTAGAAAGGCTGCAGAAAGAGTCAGGAGCCCAGAGGAGAGGGAAAAGAAGGTGAGGGGTGGGGGCAGAAAGTGGAGACAGAAGCAGAACATGGCAGGAGAGCTGGAAAGGAGATGAAAGGAGAACATTTTAGAGAAACAAATTTTCCGTGGCCTCCTGGAACCTATTGAATGAGAGGCGAACACCGTAACCTCTAGACCACGCAAGAGCCTCCGAACTGTCTTCGGGAAATGCAAGTGAATCTTCCTCAAGGGGTGTTGAGGTCATTATTGCGTGGTATGGTACAAAATAGTGGGAAAATGATGTGAGTTTTTGATGTTATGTACGTTTTTCCATGATCAATAATATTTCCATGACAAAGAGTGTCTATGAGGGAACAGCGTCCAACTCATTCTGGATACTGCATAATTCGTCGACTGTTAAGTGTAAGACTTCGCGATACGCGGTTTTAAAAAGTTATTTTGACCGAGTCTCACAGTCGCTACCTCAGAATTACAAAGTTTTATCTTCCACTTTTGGCCATTTTGAATAACTAAGACCTGAAGGTCAGAAACTAAATATTCTTTCTGCTGTATCAAAATTGAAAGTTTATTCAAAGTTGTTATCAAGATATTCTAAGATGTTGCTTTAAAAATAGCTTTACATGTTGTGAAACTCCTTTCTTATACGTTCAATTTGTCAAAACTAGGTACTGAGTGGATAAAACTTTGTGAAGGCGTTCATGGCTTAGAGGTTAAAGTGTTCGCCTATCATTCGATGGTCAGGGGTTCGGATCTGGGTACCGACGGAAAAATGTTCTTCTCTAAACTTGTCTCCTTTCACCTCTTGTCCTGCTCTCTAGCAATGTTCTGTCGTCTGTTTTCGTCTCCTCTTTCTGCCCCCACCCATTTACCTCCTTTGCCCCTTCCTCTGGACTCCACACTCTTTCTACACCATTTTTACTACTTCTCTTGGTTCCTTCTTACTTCTGTTTTTCAGACACACCCCTGATCTTCTGGTTGGAAAGATCTACACCTTGTCTTCTTGGACAAGGGCGAAAAATCTGTTAAGTCCTGGGTGCAAGTTTCGCACGTTTAAGATTCCCTGGTGGTCCAAAATCGATAAGAGTAAGCTTCGGCCGCCACCTAGGCAAAATTCAATTTTTCCTACAAATTAAAAATGTTAAATGTGTCCCGCGCAATCATATGAAGTTACGCAGTTGCGAGAGCGGTAAAACACTTACCGAACC
>NW_004798426.1:67961-68923 GCF_000002075.1 Aplysia californica
AGGAAAAAAAACCCTGTCTTAAACAGAAGTTGATGACATTTGTAATTGAAGGAGGAGAAGTCTGCCTGGTAAAACTAAAACTAGTGAGAAAATCACCGCTATAGTTTTGTGACTTTCAAAGTTTAAATGTCTTTGTAAATGTCATTTACATTCATTGATTCATTGATCAATATTTTTCTCAGTAAGATCTATACAGCAATGATTTTAAAAAAACAACAACTATACAAACAAACTTTAAATAATCAAAACGAAATAAGACAACAAATTAATATATAAGATAATCTAAATATAGTAAATAGAAGGGGGAGATACAGGGGAAAAGGTGAGTATAGATGACCAGAGCGATAGGACGAAAGGGGGAGTATGGAGGAGATGTAGAAAGTAGAAGAAGATGGAAGGTATACAGGCGAGGAGAGGTCGAAAAAAAAGGAAAAGCAGTTAGAAAAGATGTGTAGAAAGAAAAAGGAGATATGTTTTAGTATAGATATTACGGCGCTCGCAACTGCATAAGGTCATATGAGTGCAAAGAGGAGAGAGAAAGACATGTTAGAGAGAGAAAGACATGTTAGATAGAAAGGGAAATGGGCAGTAAAAACAAAGTATAATTAGTAAGAATGAGAACGTACAGAGTAGGAAAAAGAGGGGAGAGATAGAAAACAACTGGAGGATTAGAGGTAAAGAGGAATGGAGGAAGGGAGGAGTAGAGGAGGGAGGTATAGAGGAAGGAAGGAGTAGAGGAGAGGGGAGAGGGCATCCTTTTACTCAACAAGGTTCCTTCATCTTCTTGACATGCGCAGACTTGGTGTTCCGCTTCCAGTTTCGTGCCAGTTACGGGCCCTCTCAGCACTTGAGTTGATTTCCCTGGAGAGTTCTTCCCCCCTATCAATAAACCAAGTCGGTCTGGACGACCACTGGGGAGACAGTGCGATATGGCGTGTGTGTTTGGCGGGTGGGGGGGGGGC
>NW_004798426.1:70594-71879 GCF_000002075.1 Aplysia californica
CACACATACACACAAACACACAAATGCACACAGACATTTGAATTAACATGCACATGCACAAACACACAGACACACACACACGTACACACAAAGATACATAAACATACACACACAAACAAACACATAAATACACATACATCAAATGAAAACACACATATGGAAACAACCGATGTGCCGATGTCATTTTTAAATGTTTAAAAGTAAACATCTACAAATGCTTTATGATAATAATGATGATATACGGTTCACACCCAAGATCTTCAGCACACTCTATTCGCTTTACAACTCGACTCTGTACCGTATAATATTGATTTTCTAACGCTCCATCCTGAATCATCAATAAAAATATGAATACTTACTTTTGTTGTTGTAGTTATCGTTTTTGTTGTTGTTGTTGTTGTTTTTGTTGTTGTTATTGTCGTTGTCGTTGCTGTTGCTATTGTTGTAATAGCTGGTGTTGTTGAAGACGATGACGATGATCATAAATTTTATCCTCAGGATTTAGCTGTACGTAGCAGGAAGACACAGCTCAACACTAGAGCAAACAGGCTGCTGGAGAAATCGATGGACTTATTAATGTGAGTAAAATATCTAGAACATCATTACGTGTTGGGGCGAAGTGGGATCAGGCGCTCGTCAACTTTTGGGCATATAGGGTTAATAGTGTCATCTTAAAACTTGTACATTTGTCTTGCTTTTGGTGAGGAAAAAAAACCCTGTCTTAAACAGAAGTTGATGACATTTGTGATTGAAGGAGGAGAAGTCTGCCTGGTAAAACTAAAACTAGTGAGAAAATCACCGCTATAGTTTGGTGACTTCCAAAGTTTAAATGTCCTTGTAAATGTCATTTACATTCATTGATTCATTGATCAATATTTTTATCAGTAAGATCTATACAGCAATGATTTTAAAAAAACAACAACTATACAAACAAACTTTAAATAATCAAAACGAAATAAGACAACAAATTAATATATAAGATAATCTAAATCGCTGGAAAATGTTGATTGCTTAGATTCTACTATTTTGACAAGAGCCTGATTTCACCACTATACCTCCCTCGTCATTATGTTTGTGTGATTTTTTTTTTCGATTTGTCTGTTTCAGTCTTAATTCTAGAAAGCAGATTAAAAACGCCTGCATGCTACTGCTGCTGCTGCTGTTGTTGTTGTTGTTGTTGTTGTTGTTGTTGTTATTGTTGTTGTTGTTATTGTTGTTTTTGTTGATAATGTTGCTGCTGTTGTTGTTGTAGTTGTAGTTGTTGTTGGGGTTGTTATTGTTGTTT
>NW_004798426.1:75041-76464 GCF_000002075.1 Aplysia californica
CCCACCCAAGTACAGCCACAAGCAGCACCGAGCCAAGCAGGCAGGGAGATCGATAAGCGCTCACACTCCTAACCTCTCTTCTCGCCTCACCCCCCGCCCTTTTCCATTGTTGCCACACACGCCTGTATGCTCAGAGGTCATGAATATTAAACGAGCATCGATCCCCCTCCCCTCCGCTGTGAGTGAGCGCGGAGACAGGAAAAGCCTGAGAGATCAAGCCCCTGTGAATGGCAGGGTTGACGACTCACGGCTCACGACGGCGAAGAAAACAGGGAGCAGCTCTGCGACACGGCGACAGGCAAAGAAGGAACTTTGCTCTGGAAACAACAGAAGAGCTCACCACCACCACCGCCACCATCACCATCACCATCACCAGCGTCACCACCACCACCACCACCACAAGCGTCACCACCAACGGCTTGGATATATTTCCCTCGCTACAACAACAAGAAGACGACGAAGAAGAAGTTTGAAGCTACTTTTTTTCTTCGTCTTATATACTTAGAGAATCCACTTCATTCGGTTCCCAGTGTTATTTCTTGCTACAACAACAACAACAACAGGTGAAATTTAGGGTCGCTAAGAAAGACGGAAGTCATCCATATCTACCACTACAGCCATCTAGTGTGTGAGGCTTCTATGTTGTTCCAACGCTGTGATTTTATCCCAGTGCTTTTGCTTCCTACTTTTCTTAACTTATCTGGAAAGAAAAAAAAAGAAAAACGCTTACCGTCAATTTTATTACTAAAAACCAGGGTTACCCATGACAGTAAGACCAACGTTATCTCGCATTAGAACTTTCTTCGCATTTTTTTCCTGTACAATAATATTCAGTAAGTACTTTTTGTGTCTTATCAAATTTTTTTCCTAAAATATATTTGGTTTTTTATTGTTTTGTTTTGCTTTTTGAAAAAAACTTTTCCGCGCCGTTACCACCTTCAATAGGATGTAATTCAAAGCTAATCAGTATCGCCGGCGAATAGAGTATCATTATCCTCGATTATCTTTCCGTCGTATCGATAACAGATTTCCCGAAGGTTGAAGCAGTTCACCGGCGTGTGTGAACAACTCCTTTATTCACGTGTTCACAGCAGGAAAATACAACCAGCTGTCAGAATTGTTCACACTATGTCCTAGGCTGATGTCTCACTTTCTGCTGTAGCCTTTACAACTTTTATAGACAACAGTGCACTGTAGTTCACTGCTCGGTTAAAAGCTAAGTGCAACTTGCTTAAACCAGTTTCCACACGCCAAAGGTTTTCGATTTCTAACACTCTCAAATATAATATCAGACCAGTCATGTTCAGCCCATTTCAGTGATAAATACAATGTTTGTATGTGTGGTTTCCCAGTTACAATATCTATCTGTCTATCTATCTATCTATCTATCTATCTATCTATCTATCTATCTATCTATCTATCT
>NW_004798426.1:77350-84182 GCF_000002075.1 Aplysia californica
TTTATTTATTTATTTTTAGGGGGGGGTGGTTAACGGTTTAAGGCCCTCGCAACTGCATAAAGTCATATGAGCGCAGGGACACATTAAACATTTTCATTTGATAGGAAATTTTGAATTTTGTCCGGGTGGCGGCCGAAGTCTACTCATATCGATTTTTTAACACCAAGAGAAGAAGAAGAAAAAGAAATTTAATCTCAAAGGCAATAATAAGAACAGCAATATGACATTGATCCACTCCTGCTACAAATACTGTCTTCTCACTCTCACATGGAAATATCGCAACGCTTCAGCTGTTAATTAGTTTTGAATTACGCGATTGTTAATTTTGTTATCTTTTGTTAATTTTTCTGCCTGATCTATTTGAGAAATCTTGGTTCCAGGATGTTTTTGTTGTTTTGTTGTTGTTGGGGTTTTGTTTTTTTGTTTTTTTTGGGGGGTGGGGGTTGTTCTGTTTAATGTTATCTTCTTGCTTAGAAGTGTTTTTTTTTTTTTTAATGTAAGTGCGATACACTTCAGTGGCGTAGGTAGCTTTGTGGCTAGGCTAACGGGCTCGTAATCGTGAGACTGCATGTGTGCGGGTTTGAGCCTCAGCTCAGTACGTCGTTGTGTTCTTGGGTAAGGCACTTTACAGGAATTTCTAATTTGGCTGGGTCCTAGTAGTGTTTATAGGGGCGTTAAATCTACACCATTTTCGTTTTCTATCTTCAAAGTGTTGTTCCCCTTAATGTAGGTGTTTAACACCCCTATTTGGATCATTTCAGAGGCGGGTTAAGCACTACCTACCAATGGTCAACCTAGGCTAAGAACGATACGACTTTCTAATCGAAAACGGAGATAGTCAAAGACCCAACCTTTATACAATCATAATGCCGATTTTGTGGTATAATCTTGCTTAAAATAATTTACTATCTGACACCAAATGTAGAGTAATATAATATCATAGCTTACACTTACAGATGTTACAAGAGCGCAGTCATGTCACTCTCCTAAGCGAGGTTGGCAGGTGCTCTAGTTGGGTATGCTCCTTGCCATCTTACCAAACATCTGTCGTCTTTGTCTCTCCTCCTTCCTCTTTTGTGTTTGTTACACTATCCTTCAACACCTCTAATCTTCGACATGTATTTGACCTTATTGTGTTTCAAGCAGTGTAAAACTAGTACTAAAACTAAGTCATGCCACTGTCTGTAAATAGATTGAAACAGAAACGCACGTCCTTTAAAAAAATAAATATTGACCTTTAAGAATTTAGACTGAGCATTAATAGACTTCCTGGTAGTTATAGAATCTGTGTCAACGGAAGGAGCTGGATTGTTTTAGATTTATTTTTAAACATAAGAAAATATCATGACCTCAAAATAATGTCGAATACCTGCAGAAAAATGTCGGGAACTTATATGCATTGCTCAGAATCAAATATAGTAAGTAACAGTACTCGTTGATCCAATCTACACTTTACAAGAGCCCTACTTCAATGAAAGATGGTGTCAATTCCGGGAGGTAAAAATACTTTTTTTTAAAGGAAAAAAAAGGAAGTATGGGTTAAAACAGATGTGGACGTTCCACATGCATTCATTTAATGTTTCCTGTCACACCTCAAACAGCTGATATTCTTTACACAGTCTGTGGTGTAGCGGTTAGGCGATTTGTCTTCGCACGCTGGAAAGCAAAGTTCCATTCTCGAGTGGGCAGATATTTTTTTTTCATCAAGCATCTTGGTCTTTCTCCAGGGATGTTGTAAACCTCTCATGCAATTTAGACCATTCAGGAGACGGGTTTTGTACTCTTAGTCTTAGTGTTAGTGCTAACACGGGCATGAGAGGATTACAACATCCAGCTCCCACTTCTGGCACCCTTAGGAGACGAAAATGTACGCACTGACGTTCCTGGTATAGTGGTTTGACGCTTGGCTACCGTGGACGGGGGGGGGGGGGGGGGGGAGGTCATTATTTGATTATTTCGGTCGTAAAATCCCCGACAATTAAAAAAAATAAGTTGTAATGGCTATGTTTTGGTTGCATTTGTTGCAAGGAGAACGTTTTTCTATCTCTATGTCGTTACTTCCCTACCATAACATTATTAATTGTGAGGTAGCGTGGTGGAATCAGGCTCTCGTCAATTTTGGGGCATGTAGAGTTATTGGTATCATCCTAAAGCTTGTTCACTTGTTTTTATTTGGATGAAAAAAATATCCATTTATCTTGTATACAAGTCGAGCTATTTGCAAATGAAGGAGGTGGGGGTCACCTGTTTTCAGAGGTAAAATTAGTGAGAAGATGGCCGCCAAAGAGTAGTTATTTCCTTAGCTTAAGAGTCCATGATAACTGAAAATTAACATTTTTTGTGCCTTTAATCAACGTTTTTCAGAAAAATCCACTCAGAAATGAGTTCTTTAATGGGCGTGAAAGGTGTTGAGCCGAAAAACAAAAATTTGATAAAAATTCACTAACCTGCGGGAAAATGCAAGTTTCTTCACTTTGATTATTTTGACGAGAGCCTGATTTCACCACGCTGCCTCATAAATTATTAATTTTTGTCTGCTCATTGCCAAGTTTTGAGAAGTTTTACGACAAAAAGTTTGCCTTTCGCAGCATGTCAAGCTTTTGCGAATGCAATTTTTGGAATTACTTGATATCGACTTCGAATAATCTAACGACTGTGATAGAGCAGATAGAACACTTGGTTTCTGACCGCATGGTCTAAGTAACTCAAGGTGGCCAAAAATGTCACCGATAGAACTCTGTAATTCAAAGGCAACGAGGTCTTATTCAATGTCGTCGTTTAGAAATACATGCAGGTTATCGGCGCTAACACATCTCATTTAGAAAGACCGAAATCATCAAAATAATGACCCCCCCCCCCCCCCGCACCCACGGTGGCAAAGCGCGAAACCACTATACCAAGAACGTTAGTGCGAAAATTAATTTCATCTCCTATGGGTGACAGAAGAAGTGGCAGCTGGCGATTTAACAAGATAGTTATCAAGATCTGCTTTTTATTCGATAAATGATACATTTTGACCCACTGCCCTGCTCCCCTAAGAACAAAAATTTAAAACATTCCCAAAAATCCCCCCCCCCCCCCGTGCTTGAAGCCACTACTCTTAAAATAACCTAAAACAGTCTTCTTTCGAGCATGACGTCACGGGAAGACAAATGGAATCTCTTTAAGAGCTAAGTGCTGTGACTTGAGTCGTAGACCAACATTGAGTTCCCAATGAAGACATCAATTAGTATAATTTTTATTTTTACTCCTCGTTCAGTGCTAGATTTCGTCACGTGCGTCGGTGCTGTAAAAAGCCTGGAAATAAAAAGAAATTCTAGTAGTCGCTGTAAACTCATAATGATTTCAAATAGTTTTTTTAATAGGTTTACAATACATGTACTTGCAGCAGCACAAATAGGTCATATTGTCTTATCATAAGGACGATAGATGTTTGATTAGAAAAGGGGCGTCAAACCCCTCCAGAGCACCCGCAAACCACACACACGCACACACACACACACAGACACACACACACACACACACAGACACGCACACAAATACACAAACACGCGCGCGTGCAAGCGCCCGAGCGCGTTCGTGCACGCACGCACGCAACAAATACACACACATGCACATACACACGCATGTATACACACAAGCACGCACAAACACACACACACACGCACAAACACACAAACACACATACAAACAAACACACACACACACACACACACACGCGCGCGCGTGTTTGGGTTACTATGATTAGGCTCTCCAAGTTTCTAACAAACAATTTGAGTTTTATTCGCGGTTGAACGTAGTGTTATCTGAGTACATGCATTTCTTCATTTCGTTACAATGTTATATCCAACACAATTATCATTATTATTATTATTTTTATTATTAGTATTATTATTATTATTATTATTATGATGATGATGATTATTATTATTATTATTATTATTATTATTATTATTATTATTATTATTATTATTATTATTATTATTATTATTATTTTTATTTTTATTTCATTATTACTATTATTATTATTATTATTATTATGATGATGATTATTATTATTATGATGATGATTATTATTATTATTATTATTATTATTATTATTATTATTATTATTATTATTATTATTATTTTTATTTTTATTTCATTATTACTATTATTATTATTATTATTATTATTATTATTATTATTATTATTATTATTATTATTATCATTATTATTTTATTTATTTCCCTATACGTGTTTATTTTTAACTTCCGATAACGCTCATTCTATCTTGCAAATGCGCTATTTTGAGACAATTTTAAAAAAGAACCAAAACTTCGTTATTCACACAGAAGTTTCAAGGTAAATGCTTAACGTGTCCGCGCTCATGAAACCTGCAGTTGGGAGCATCGTAATACACGTTACAAAAAAAAGAAATAAATACATATATAGATAGAAAAACAAATAAATCAATAAATCAATCAATCAATCAATCAATCAATAAATTAACAGTATTCTTTATCCCACAGGCGGGCTTCAGTATTCTTATTTTGAAATCATGTATTATACTAAATTGTGTTTCTGACTCGTGTATATTTAGAAATAATGCCGAAACAGTGGTGTCAGTTACTTAGTGGTTAGGCTCTCGGACTCGGAACCGTATGGTAGTCGGTTCGAATCCATTCAGAGTCCCAACGTTGTGTCTTTGGGAAAGGCACATTACACGATTTTTCCTCACTTCATCCAGGTGGGAATGGGTACATAGCTATAGACAGAGAAATATCTTGTTAGTTTGTTAGTGTTTGAGCGCGTGAAATCTGTAACTTGCACGGTGTGCTTCCCGGACTTCTGAGAATGTTTCTGGAAGCTCTATGGTTTGCTGGGGTAATAAAGGCTGTTAGGGGGCTCTCGTGGCCTAGAGGTTAAGGTGTTCGCCTCTCATTCAAAGGTCCCGGGTTCGAATCCGGGTAGTGGCGGAAAAATTTTCTTCTCTAAAAATGTCTACTTTCATCTCCTTTCCTGCTCTCTTGCAATCTTCTGTCGTCTGCTTTCGTCTCCACTTTCTGCCCCACCCCCTCACCTCCTTTTCCCCCTCTTCTTGGTTCCTGACTCTTTCTGAAGCCTTTCTACCTTAGCTCCTTCTTACTGCTGTCTTTCAGCCACACTTCAGATCTTCTGATAGAAGCCATCTCGGACAAAGGCGAAAAATCTCGAAGGTCCCGTGTGTAAGTTGCGCACGTTAAAGAATATATTCTTTTTCTTCCTCGTTTTCGAGAAGAATATATACTTTTGATGGTCTAAAAGCGATAAAAGTAGGCTCCGGCCGCCACTTGGGCAAAATTCAAAATTTCCTGCCAACTGTAAATGTTTGGTGTGCCCCGCGCACTCATATGACCTTATGCAGTTGCGACCGCTGTAAAACACTTACAAAATAAAAAAAACCCCCAAAAAACACCCCACAGCCAAACAAACAATAAGGATGTGAATCGCGTAGAGCATACTGTAGAGCATGGATATGCGCTATATAAATACATTTTATAATGAACATTGGTCTTTTGCTGATAGGACAGTAATTATCATCATGGATCTGCTCCTTCTTTAAAGGGTCAATGTCTCATTGCTATCCTAGAATCACAAAGTTCTATCTGCTCAGTACTTAGTTTTGAGGAATTTGACGTAAAAATGTTTCAGTTTCAGAACGTGCTAAGCGTTTTCGAAAGCAATTCTTGGAATATTTTAATAATGACTCCAAATTAAATAATCTTATAATTTTGATAGAGCAGATAGAACATTTGGTTTCTGACCTCATGGTCTAAGTAACCAAAAATAACCAAAAACGTCCAATAGGGATTTTTGATTCTGATGTAGCGATTTGAAGAACAAACGACTTAGAGAACATTTATTGAAAAGATTTCAGTAACAAAATTGTTCAAAGAGAAGAATGTTCTTTTTCCTCGCACAGGTTATGTACTTTTAACAACAGACAAACAGGAGGAGAAAAACAGAGAAACGAAAATACTCTTGTACTTCCAGCGGCAACGAAACACAGAGGGAAAAAGAGAGAGGTTTTTAAAAAAAATATAAGAATATGAACTGAAATTGGAAACAAGCTATTTAACCCGCCGAGTCTGAAAAACACAAGGCTGGGAAATAATATTATTATTTTAACAAATCCCTTATACCTCGAAGGATAAAAAAAAAACATCCAACAAAGAACAACTGACCCAGTTTCTGAACCACCCGCTGTGTATATCCCGCCGGCTGTGTCTTTGGCTTCCACTGAGCTTAAAACGCTCGAAAAAGAAAAAAAAACCCCAGTGGTCAGCTCGTGCGTGCGTACTTGAGTGCCCCATCGAGTGAGTGACCAGTCCCCGGCATTCTGGATATCCACCGGCCGATGTCCGGCAAACTGGGAGTCCGGCCCCCAGGGGAGAGTGTCTGGGCACAGATGTCCAGTGTGTGTATCTCGCCTGGACCAAGCCCGCCGGCCGCTGCTCTGGCAGACATGATTACGAGGAGCCAGTTCCTGGAAGGTAATCCTCCTATCCTTATCATCATCATTATCTCTCTTTTGTTGCTCTTTTCGCGGTTTTCTGGTCTATTTTTTTTCTCTCTCTTCTTTTTCTTTTATGTTTTTTTGCTTGTTTTGTATTAGGGTTTGTCTTTTCGGGCTATTTTTGTTTTGTTTTGTTCTTGTTTCTGTTTTTGTTTTCATGTTCTTTTCCTGTCTGTTTTACCAGCGTTAGATCATGTGAGATTTACTATTTTTTCCGGTTTTTTTCTGGTTAGTTTCTTAAAATGTGTGTGTGTGTGTGTGTGTGTGTGTGTGTGTGTGTGTGTGTGTGTGTGT
>NW_004798426.1:85881-87580 GCF_000002075.1 Aplysia californica
AAGGATAGCATTTTAAAGAGAAAAAGAAGAAAATGGACCATAAAAATATACGACGAAACAATCAAGATATGTAGCGAACAAAGGACAAGTGTATAAAACAAAGGTCCTAACAAACCACGAAGGCGGTGTCGGGCGTCATTCCACAGCCACATTCCTTTGCTTGTTTTGGTAGAGTTTTACGGCGCTCGCAACAGCAAAAGGCCCGATTTAATGACCCACGAGACACAAGTTGGTTTTCACATAAAGCATTTTTCCGTTTTGGTTGGAATTAATTTGAAACTTCTCCAAGCCATTTTCCTGAGCTTGAACCAATTACTGAAGAACAAAAAAGACATGGCACCATGCGCAATTAACTATCGCGAGAGTGATGTTTTGCCCTACTTTGGGGCGTAATGGTGCTGTCAATGGAAGACATCCTTATTTTGTCTTTTTTCCCCCATCTTTTGGTAAGTGTTATTTTGTTGCGCTCGCAATTGCGTAAGGTCATGAAATGACCGCACGAGAAAAATGAAAAATGTTCTGTTTGGTTGGAATAAATTTTAAATTTTGCCCCGGTGGCGGCCGAAGACTACTCTCTTCGATTTTGGATCACCAATGGGTTTTAAAAGTGCGCAACTTGCACATGGCACCTCCGGGACTTTTTTGCCCTTTTCCGAGAAGGTTAGGTGTTAGATCTTATCTACCCTCAGATCAGGGGTGTGGCTGAAAGACAGCAGTAACAAGGAGCTATAGGGGTATCAGTAGAAAGAGTCTGAAGCCCCGAGGAGGACGGAGGACCGGAGGTGGGGGTGGGGGCAGAAAGTGGAGGTGAAAGTAGATGAAAAAAGAACGTGACTAGAGGAGAACAGGAAAGGGGGTGAAAGGAGAATAGGATACTAGAATATAATTTTTTTGACTCGGTCTTGACCTGTGGAATGAAAGGCGAACACGGTGCCTCTAGACCACGAAAGCCCCTTGTAATAATTTCATTATCAAATGTGAACATACAGAGTTCAAATGTGAACATTAATATTTCAGTCTATTTGATGTCGCTATGTTTCATTTTGCTGAAAAATACATCATGTCAAATTTGAACTGTCACAAAATATCACCAATGTTAGATTTTTTACATTAGAACTTGCTGTGATGATTGCTAGAAAGCGAAATACTTTACAGAAGTTCATTGTAACAATAATTAATGTGTTTTCAGTTGAAATCATAAATATAGATTTTATTTTAAGTCGCCGTTTTTTTGTTTTTGTTTTTTGTTTTTGTTTTTGTTTTTGTTTTTGTTTTTGAAAATATTATTTTCAGTGGTCAGTTTTTAAAAAACCCGTTTAAAGTACAACTGGGAAAAATTTTCCGATGAATCAAGACAAAAAAGAAAACTCCATAAGAAACAAAGATTATCCTTGAATAAAAAAAAGAGAAACGTTTGTTAATCGGGATTTCCTGCTTTGTTTTGGGGTTTTGTTTTTATCATTTACCCAAACTAATTGGATTGATTAGCTAACCCGATGAATTACTGTAATGAAATTATATGAAAACCGAGACCACCCAATTTCTATAACCAAAAAAAACCCCCAAACAAACAACAAAAACAAATAATAAAAAACCTGAACTTGTTAGTAGTAAAGAAGAAGGAACAAACAAATTAAAAAGGATAGATAGATAGATAGATAGGTAGATAGATAGATAGATAGATAGATAGATAGATAGA
>NW_004798426.1:90470-91759 GCF_000002075.1 Aplysia californica
GTCTCTCTCTCTCACTCTCTATTCCTCTGACCGTAAAACAAGCCTTTTACTTTTTAAAAAAATAAATCAAAGTCACACCTTTTATGAGCTTCCACCTGTTCCAGTGAATGAAGTTGTCAGTATTACTGTTTCTATTTAGCTATTATTTTTAAAAAAATAGTATCACTTTTTGGCCAAGATCAAGAACAGTCATCTGCTTTGGTGTGAAAACCTGAATTCAATACCCTGGAACTCGTGATCTTGCCATTAATAAATAATAATGATAAATAGCATTTGTATAGCGCATATCCCCGCTCAACAGCAGGCTCTATGCCATTACGCGATATTATCCTACAGTGAATGTGGTTTGCCGCAGATTTTTCGGAAGATTGCCCCAATTGCTTTACCTTACCGAAAAATTAACTTTTCTTTGCAAACCTTATCATTCCCTGAAATGTGAGGCAGCGTGGTAGAATCAGGCTCTCGTCAATTTTTGGGCACATAGAGTTGTTGGTATCATCTTAAAGCTTGTTCAATTGTTTTTATTTGGATGGAAAAAATATCCGTTTATCTTAAATACAAGTCAAGATATTTGAGATTGAAGGAGGTGGGGGTCACCTGTTTTCAGGGGTACAAGTAGTGAGATAATGGCCGCCAAAGATTCGTTATTTCCTTAGCTGAAGAGTTCGTGGTAACTGAAAATTTACATCTTTTGTGTCTTTAATCAACGTTTTTCAGAAAAATCCACACATAAATTAATTCTTTAATGAGCATGAAAGGTGTTGAGCCCAAAAACAAAAATCTGATAAAATTCCACAAACCTGTTGAAAAATGTTTCTTCACTTTGATTATTTTGACGAGAGCCTGATTCCATCACGCTGCCTCACAAATGTATTTGCGAAATAACAATAATGTTAAAAACGCCCCTTGCTGCAATGAACCCGTGAATTATCACCTGTTCCACAGCACAGCGCTAAATGGCTTCAGAGCTACACTTCTCCCTCCGACACCTAACACAGACAACACTCTCTATTGAACAGTTCAGCAACTGTTGCAGGAAACCCCTCTTATTCTCACTACTCGGCACTTGACAGTTAAGAACGTATAGGCCAGAACCCATCTGCTGTATGCTGTTGCTGGATCGACAACAACAACAACAACAACAACAGCAACAACAACAACAACAACAACAACAACAACAACAACAACAACAACAACAGCGACGACGACGACGATGACGACGATGACAATAACAAAAAAACAACAAAAACAGGAGCAAAAACAACAACCACGACGTCGACAATAAAAAC
>NW_004798426.1:96487-97907 GCF_000002075.1 Aplysia californica
TGTGTGTAATGGGTTGCGGGGTAAGACAAAAATTTATAATGATATAGCGTTATTGTGAACATCTGAGTGGAGAAAGGAATGTCGAACCATGATCGTTGATGTCTATTGCAGATTTGGAATGTCGCTACCCCAGAATTACAAAGTCTTATCTGCTCAATACCTTGTTTTGAGAAATTTGACGTCAGAAACTTCGCGTTTTACATGTCAAGCTTTTTCAAACGCAGTTATTTTAATATCTTGATAACGACTACAAATATAACCTTACGATTTTGATAGAGCAGATAGAATATTTGGTTTCTGACCTCATGTTTTTTTGGAACCAAAGCTGCCCAAAAAATGTCAGAAATTGTGATTCTGATGAAGCGACTCAATGATGATGATACTTGAGCACTTTCTATTGATATTAGTATCCGTCTCATCGCAGCATGCATGTCTGAGTCCCAGTGTAGGGTATTTTTCAAAGGATATTGACACAGCTGAAAAGGGAAGTCTTCAGTTATAACTTTCTGTATCTATGTCCTTTTCCTTTTCAATACCGTCATATTTCTTTATTTTAGAAATATCTTTAACAGGGTTAAAGTCAGCCTTCCTTACAAACGGGAAAAAAACAACAGTTGTGACAATCGATAAATAAATCAATTCATCCGATCTGTATTTCTCGTGCAATAAAGTTAATGAAATCTTAGACAAGACCAGAACTTCATGACTGAAAATATTGATTTTTTCCCCCAAAGACGCCGGGCTTGAATAATAGGCTTTTGGAAAACATCGCGGAAATAGAAATAAGAACAATAATCGGGCTGAACAAGGAGGTTCTACGGTGTTCTGGAAAGGTCCCGTGATCGAAACCTGCCAGCGACATTTAAAAAGTGTCTTCTTTATATTCTCCCTTCTCCTCTTTTCCTGGTCTCTTTTACTATACCACCCCCTCTTCTACGGCGTCTCCCTCTCTGCTCCTCTCTCGCTTACCCCTGACTCTTTCTACTGCTACTACTGGCTTCTTCTTACCTTACTGCTGTTTTTCTGCCACACCCTGGATTTTAGGGCAGGAAAGATCGAACATCTACCCTTTTCGGATAACGGGCAAAATTCTTGGAGGTCAGGTGTGCAAAATGTGCTCTTCAAAGATTTCTTTGAGGTCCTAAAATCGATAAGAGTAGGCGTCGGTCGCTACCCCGGCAAAATTCAAACTCAATAATTTAGTTTCAACAAAAACTAAAATTCTATAGTCAGTATAAAAACATATTATAGATCTAGGGTATCTTCTAAAACTGAATGGGCCTGTCAGAAGTCAAAGTATCAAACATAAAGAGAAAAAAGGAAAACGGTCACATTCGCAAAAATCAGTTGCACTGCAGGCTGAAGAGGAAGAAGAAGAAGAAGAAGAAGAAGAAGAAGAAGAAGAAGAAGAAGAAGAAGA
>NW_004798426.1:100323-101823 GCF_000002075.1 Aplysia californica
CTTTCCTGTCCACTCTGTAATGTTGACCTCCCATCTCCTTCTCTGCCTTCCACTCTTTCTCTTTCCTTGTACGGTTCCTTGCAGGTTCCGAGCACATACTAATTATTATTATGACAGACCGACCGACCAACCAACAACAGATCAAAGGAAATGGTGGGTGGTTTGAGGATGCTCTGGTGTGGTTTACTCCTTTTTTGCTCTAAAACATCTATTGTTCTTTTATCTTTCCTCTTCCTTTTCTTTATATTTTACTCTCTTGTAACACCTCTAACCTTAGGCACAAATGAGACCTAATCATATTGCAAGGGCTGTAAAACTCTTACTAAACTTTTTAAAAATGAAACTAAAAACATACAAATAAGAAATAAAAATCAACCTAAAATTTCCCTGCCATTCTCTTCATGCCATATAGAGGAACTTTTAGGAGATGTAGCTCTTGCAGTCCCTTATTCTTAAATAAGGAGTACAATATTATGGATCGTTAAAGGGGGGGGGGGATGGGGGAGGTCTAAAGAAATAGACAACCAAACGATCAACGAAAATACTATTTTTTGTTCTAAATTGTCATTCTCAAAATTCTATTTGAAATAAAACACTACAATTTGCAATTACACATAATCTGATTGCCTATTAATTAAGAAATACATTTGTTCAAAGTTTTCTCTCTTACTTATCAAAACAAATTTTAATGTCACTTTATCTCGGAAAACTGCAATACAGACTCTCCTAAAAGGACCTCTCTCTATCTCAGTTTTATCTGACATTTTTTGTTGTTTTTAATTACTATAAGACCATGAGGTTAGAAACAATAAATTAAATGTTCTATCTGCCCTATCAAATTCGTTAGATCATTCGGAGATATCCAAAGAAAATTGACATGTTGTGAAACTTGACATTTTTAACATCACATTTGTTGTAATTCTAAGGTAGCGCCCTGGCTACCAATACATGATAATTTTTCTTAAAGCTTCTAAATTGTCTGGGATTAATGGATTCTAAACGCTCACACACAGAAAAGAAAATTGTTTGGAATGTTTCTAATTCAAGGATTCCGCACTACCTGTTCTCTTTCTTAAAACCAAAAAAACAACAACAATAAAAACGAAAACAAACAAACAAAGAAAAAATAAAAACAAAGACATAATATTATAAATTCGTATAGCATTTGCACAGAGCAAATTTACAATCAACAGTAAGCTGTAAGTGCTTTTAACAATCTATATTCATCATCACCATCCAGTGCCAAATCTGCGACAGACATCGGCGATCATGGTTTTCCATTCATTCCTTTGCTCGGATCTATATTATGCATGTGTAATATTATTACCACAGCAGATCTGTAGCATTCTGAAACACTCTCAACTGTTTATGAAACTTACTGTGCTGTACAGCTGCCATTTTATAGGCGCTAAAAAAAATCAACAAACATATTAATTGGAAAGATATACCCCTATATTAGGAATGACATTTATTGCTGGAACTGTAAACTATAATCATTTT
>NW_004798426.1:106705-109211 GCF_000002075.1 Aplysia californica
TCTCTCTCTCTCTCTCTCTCTCTCTCTCTCTCTCACTCTCTCTCTATATATATATTTCTTTCTCTTTCTCTCCCCATCTCTCTCTCTCTCTTTCTTCTTTTTTTCAGTTTAATCTTTTACCGTTCTACTATTGTTTTAATTACATTTTCTCATTTGTGCATTTTCTTTTTTTTTTTTCATTTTCATTAGGTCTGTGTTTTCTTCTTTCAATGTACCCTTTTACTTCTTTCTTTTGCTCATCCATTTCTTTGGTTTCCTATTTTTTAAATTAATTTTTAAAGGTTATTTTTAGCAGTATGTTTTCTCTGATCACCTATTTCTTTCTTTGATTTACTTATTTCTATTTCTATTTTTTGTTTCATTTTCCTTATTTTTTTAAAAATTACTTATTTGTGCATCTTTTAATTGGTTTATTTTTATTAGTTCTGTTTTCCCTCTTTTATTAAGTTAATTTATTTTTGGTTTATCTTTTTATATGGCTTTTTTGTGTATCTTTTTATATGGCTTTCTGTTCTTTTTATAAGTGTTTTATTTATAAATGTTATTATCATATTCATTCGAATTGCAATGTTTTCCCTTATACCTATAATTGTGTTCATTATGCACTCATATTTTGTTTATTAAATTTCCACTTTCTGGAAAGGGAGTAGGTACAGATAGATAGACAGTAGATAGATAGAGATAATAAGAGAAAGAGAGAGAGAGGGGTAGATAGAGAGAGAGAGAGAGTGAGAGAGAGGGAGAAAGAGAGAGAGAGAAAGAGAGCGAGAGAGAAAGGGAGAGAAAGAAAGAAAGAAAGAAAGAAAGAAAGAAAGAAAGAAAGAAAGAAAGAAAGAAAAAGAAAGAAAGAAAGAAAGAAAGAAAGAAAGATGGTGGCATAATGGTAATTCATGGCGAAACTGTTGTTGTTTGTGGAACCTACGTCAGAAGCAGGCATTCACGAACTCAACACCTCCCGACCCATTTTGATCTCCTCTGACGTTCTGACCTCGCGGACAGATGGTTCCCTTTGTTTGGTGCACCTCTCTCGATTTTCCTGGCGCCAGTGATTTCAAGGACGCAAAAAGGTGTTATAAATTACATTCCAGATTCTATACTTTTATCGCTTTACTTTTTGCTAGGTTTAATACTGGACCAAAAAAAATCTTTTTTAAAAAGTACCAAAAAAGTTAATCATATATAATTCATAAACAACACTGTCATTCGATATGATTTTTTAAACAACGTTTTAAATCGACATTATAAATTCTTCGAATAGAAAAACATTTTAAATTTGCTTGTCGCACTAGCCTATCCAATTGAAATTCCCTCCCCCACCCATCCCCTAAAACGATACTTCAAAGTAGCCTAAGTTTGCATGAAGTTTTAACGACTAACGATACTGAGATAAACTAGAAGAAAGAAAAAACATAGCTTAAAACGATACTCCTCTCAGGTCGAGCGTGCATAGTAACAACCGACATCCACAAAAACAATTATGATGATCTCGAAATAATCAACGATTTTAAATAAGAAAATTAATTTTTATTCTTACGGTCGTTGGATAATTTTTTTGCGAATTTAAAAAAGATGACTGCTAAACATCTTTTATGTCTATTCAAAAACACATTTCAGCGTGGTTTTACTGAAATCTTTTACGTATGGCATAAAAAAAAGAAAGAAATACATTTTCCAAACCAAGGACACTCAAACTCTGGACTTCAACAATTTTGGCCGCCATTTTCTCGCTAATTTTCTTCTAACATCTGTACTGTAGGTGACACCCGCTTTAACACAATATCTGAACTTTATTTTTATTCAAGACAGATAGGTAATTTCCGTTTTCCTCAAAAGTGAGAAAAATGAAGAAGGTCTACGATAATGACATGAATCTAAAACTGGATTGTACCCTGGAAACATCGGGAGGTTGCACGTAAGCCAAATATGCGTCCCGACGTGGTGAAACCAGACGCTCGTCAAGTTTGGGGCACATAGAGCTAATGGTAGTCGGTGGCGTCGTTGGCCTAGTGGTCAGGCTGTCGGACTCGCAGCCGTAAGGTCGTGGGCTCGAATCCTGTCAGGGGCCCGACGTTCTGTCCTTGAGAAAGGCTCTTTGCACAAATTTCCTCACTTCACCCAGGTGGAAATGGGTACCCGGCTATAGACAGTGAACGATCATGTCAGTTTGATAGTGTTTGAGAGCGTGAAATCTGCAGCTTGCACTGTATGCTTCTGCGGTAGTCGAGAAAGTTTCTGAGTGTTCTCAGAGGGTCTGCTAGGGTAATAATAGTTGTAAAGCGCATAGAGCATCCTCTTGAGCATAGATATGCGCTATATAAATGCATTTATTATTAATGGTATAATCATACAGCCTGTTCTTTCGCCTTTTCTACATAAAAAAAGAATGTAACGTGGGCCAGTGGGCTTAAACGCAGAATTAACTTACTAACTCAGTATTTTAAAGAATGGTGAATGCTAATATGTCTTAAAAAGACGTCGATGTGAAAAAAAAGGTGAGGGAGGATGG
>NW_004798426.1:109624-114027 GCF_000002075.1 Aplysia californica
GGTGGGTGGGGGAGGGGTGTTGTTTTGTTGTTGTTTTTCTCACCTGTGTTGAAACAGGGCTTAACAGGTTTTTCCTATACCTGATAGAGTCTGTTCTTCGGTATTCCATGTGCTTCTGCACGCTGACCCTTTTGCTGTTACTCTTTATACTGCTTGCTTGTTCGCTAAGATTTTACTCGTACTCCGATTAGCTAGAGAAATACCGCCGGGGCGGTGCTACTGACTGAAGTGTCTTTATGCCATTCTCATAGTGGTTTTTTTTAGGGGGGTGGGGGTGGGGGGGGGCATTAACATCTCGAATTCTTATGCACAGTAGAATTGCAATAATTGTAAATGGGCTGATTCATCAATGTCATGCTCATAACTGTGCCTGAACTGCAACAGGGAACTGCTGCTTTTTCTGTCCTAATCCTCTGTTTCTTTTGCATGTTTGTCACGCGCTTGTGACCCGCTCTTTTCGGGGTGCCTTGATAGTCGAAGCAGGCTTTGTGCTGTTGAAGCTAGAGAGGTGAGCACAGTAAGCCTGATTCCTTTTTAGGACTTCTCTGTTGACATCCACCCGTTGGCGCTCATATGACCGTATGCAGTTGCGAGCGCCGTAAAACCTCTACTAAAACAAAAGCTATAGAAAACATGCTTTTGCAAAACTGTTACTGTCAGACTTGCAGGTGTATCGTGATCTTTTGAAAATTAAATGCAGGTGTTTTACGGTCGTATTGACGCAATTTAGATAATTTAGGAACCGGGCTTGCCACGAGCATTGTGGCCATGACTTAGATGCACAGTCAAAAAAATTGTTTTTGACTCCTGGTATTTAGGGATTGAGGATTAACATAACACTATCAAAACATAGAATTATGCTCGATTCTACTAGATCGCACTCTGTCATGGCTGACCATCGTCAGTGGTGTAGCAGTTAGGCGCTTCGCTGTCGCACGGAGGACTCCCGAGTTCGATTCCAGAGTGAAGAGAACATTTTATTGGGTATCTGGGTCTGAGTTTTTCTGTAGGGATATCATATCCCTTTAAGCCCGGGTTGGCCCCAAGAGAGAGGGACGAAAGAGCCATGTCCCAAATGATCTACTAAACAACTATATTAAAATCTGTATTTGTGAGGCAGCGTGGTGGAACCAGGCTCTCGTCAAAATTAAGAAAGTGAAGAAACTTGCATTTTTCCGCAGGTTTGTGAATTTTTATCGAATTTTTGTATTTTGGCTCAACACCTTTCTTGCCCAGTAAAGAACTCATTTCTGAGTGGATTTTTCTGAATAACGTTCTGTAAAGGCACAAGAAATGTAAATTTTCAGTTACCACGGACTTTTACGCTAAGGAAATAACTAATCTTTGGTGGCCATTTTCTCACTAATTTTACCTCTGAAAACAGGTGACACCCACCTCCTTCTTTCGCAAATATCTTGGCCTGTATTCAAGACAAATGGGTATTTTTTTCATCCAAATAAAGACAAGTGAACAAGCTTTAATGTGATACCAATAACTCTACATGCCCAAACATTGACGAGAGCCTGATTCCACCACGCTGCCTCACAATTAGTCTTTACGTGAAAGGCTTTAATTGTGTTGCAGGCGCCGTAAACTCTAACTAAAAATATATTTTTCTGAAAGCAAAACAAAAACAAAAACAAAAACAAAATTTACAAAGTTCTACGGTTTTACCTCTTTTCTCGTCTACCTGCGAAAGAATAGGTTTTGTGTGAAGGTTTTGTTTTTTTAAATTTAGTTTTTGTGCGTTTGTTGACGCGAGTTTGCATAATATAATAATATGAGCCTCTTGAGTGTGTGTATTAGCATGTGTCCGTGACTGTGTTTGTGTGTGTGTCTTAATCGCATTGTAGCGTGTGTCTGTGTGTGCATAAATATGTTGTGTGAATGTGTTGTCGTGTGTGTGCGCGTGTGTGTATGTGGGAGAGAGAGAGAGGAAGGGGGCGGGGGAAAGAGAGAGAGAGAGAGAGAGAGAGAGAGAGAGAGAGAGAGAGAGAGAGAGAGAGAGAGAGAGAGAGTCCCCCAGAGCTACCTGCACTCAAAACCCCCATTCATGTGAAAGAGGATGAACGACAGGTCCGCACGCGATCCATGCTCACTCGTGCGCGTGTGGGAGCCACAACGTGATAAATGCACTGGGGCACGTGTCTCGACTTCAGGGCCAATGCAACTAACACAGGCTATTAACCCTTTAACTGATGAGAGGTCTATCCACTTTTGTACCCACGACATAAATCGCTACCTCAGAATTACAACGTTCTATGTGCTCAGTACCTAGCTTTGAGAAACTTACCGTCAAAGATGGTGAGTTTCTCAACATGACAAGCTTTGTCGAACGCAAGTCTTTGAATGTCTTGATTACGACTTCGAATAATCTGACGATTTTGATAGAGCTAGTTGGAACATTTGGTTTCTGACCCCATGGTCTCAGTAACTCAAAACCGCCAAACTTTTCCGATAGAAGTTTGAAATTTTGAGGTAGCGAAATGCACCCATGAAGAGGAGTGAAGGGAGAACCATGATTACAGATGTTTGCCGCAGATCTGCCGCTCGGGCGTGATGCTATAGTTTCTGTTGTCTGATCTTGCTTTTCCCCTGCTCCAAAAGAAGTGGCCGTCATCGTGTCGAAGAAATACACACAAAAAGCAATGCTGGGGGGAGGGGGGGGGACACGATAGGCTTACACCTAGCACAAGTTTAGTGTGCATTGCAACGAAACACGAACTAGAAAAATAAGCTTAACAAAAAACATATTGAAAGCATTAATGTTAGTGGCGTGTGACCTTAAGGTCTCGACTTTGATGACATTATGATAGAGGAAAGGCTTTAGTGGGTTTTTGGGCAAAGTTCAGAAGATCTCCTCCGCAAAATAGATACCAACAGTCAAGCTATGTTATTATAAGTAATATAAGCTGCTTTGTAGATCATTAATAAGGAGAACCACTTCGGAGTGTAATGTTTTCCAAAGAAAAGGTTTAGTTTGTATTCAGGGTTGCTGTGAATGTATCCTGACTCAAATCCTGACCGAAGTCTTCATGTTGTTGTTTTTTCTGTTGGTTTTTGTTTTTGTTTGTTTCTAATACTCTTTGCTTCTACCTTCGAAGAACCAGGTCGTTATGAATGTGTTAATCAATGAATTAATTTAACAAAACTGTTCTTTATCTTTCTTTAATGTTGTTTCTCTCTTTTTCTTGTTCCTTCTTTTGTTACACGGTTCTCTTGGTGAGTTATGGATTGGTTCACTGACAGCTTCACCTGTGATGTGAGTTGTTTGAAGGTGTCGCTGGGAGGCCCTGCTTTTTCACCATCATTATCTTGTGTTTGTGGGTGGTTGGCGGGTGCTCTGTGTGGTTTGCTCCTTCTTTCCTATAAAAAAAAACTATCGTTCTTCTCTCTCGTCCTCATTTTTAGTGTTTGTTACTCTCTTGTTAATCTTTATCACTTATAATATGACCTTTATTGTTACAAGTGCCGTAAGACTCTTACGAAAAATAAACTAACTTGCGTTTCTATAATTCGTCTTGCTTTTTTTCCCTTCACTCATTGGTATTTATTGGGACTATGAGCATTTCTTTCCTCAAATAAACAAACCAATCTGCTTGCCATATTAAGTCTATTCCATAACGCCCTATCTGTCCAGAGTGGCGAAGTAGATATCTGCTATAATTCATCTCTAATGTTATATACTCGGGATGGTTTGCTCACATGTAAATTTAGAAGAAAAAAAATTAACCTTACAAAAACAATCAGAACTTATCTACAAAACAAATAAAGGTGTTTGGACCAACAAGCTCATTTGACGAGTCCATGGACACAATAGTATTCTTGGTTTATTCCTGGTCTGCAGTGAGATTGTTGAATCACACCATTCCTTTTTTTTTAGCGTCGGTGGCCTGGTGGTTAGGCTCTCGGACTCGCAACCGTAAGGTCGTGGGTTCGAATCCCGTCAGGGGCCCGACATTGTGTCCTTGGGAAAGGCACTTAGCACAAATTTTCCTCACTTCACCCAGGTGGAAACGGGTACCCGGCTATAGACAGTGAACGATCTTGTTAGTTTGATAGTGTTTGAACGCGTGAAATACGCAGCTTGCACTGTATGCTTCTGCGGAAGCCGAGAATGTTTCCGAGTGTTCTCAGAGGGTCTGTTGGGGTAATAATAGTTGTAAAGCGCATAGAGCTTGCTCCTGAGCATGGATATGAGCTATATAAATGCAATTATTTTTTTTTCAGAAGAACGTGATATCAGGATGTAAGAGTTGGGGGTGGGCAAGGGAGATTGAGCGAGAGAGAAAGAGAGAGAGAAAGAGAGAGAGAGTGAGAGAGAGAGAGGGGGGGCAGATAGAGAGAGAGAGAAAAGAGAGAGAGAGGCAGATAGAGAGAGAGAGAGAGAGAGGAGAGAGAGA
>NW_004798426.1:117085-119060 GCF_000002075.1 Aplysia californica
CTCTCTCTCTCTCTCTCTCTCTCTCTCTCTCTCTCTCCCTCCTCTTACTCCCACACACAACAAGTACTCTTGCACCTCGATGAAGTCCTCACCAAATTGGGTTTGACCACCAACCCCCGGGGTACCAGCCTGGGTCACGTGGTGACTTCTGACCCCAATCGGCCCAGTCCCAGACACCTTGTCACAGTCAAGTGGCGAGCCAGGACTAAACGTGACCCCTACTGACCCCGCGGCTGCCTGGAAAATGGGGAGAGGGATTGCGATTTTCTTTTTTTTTTTTGGGGGGGGGAGGCGGGAGGGACTTTCTACTGTCGTTTGAGCTTGACAATGTTCCTTATTGTGTGTGACATCAACGGTACTTTAGAGTTTAGAGTTTAGAGTTTAGAGTTTAGAGTTTAGAGTTTGAGTTTAGAGTTTAATGTTTAGAGTGTGAGTTTGAGTTTAGAGTATACAATAGAGATTAAAGTTTGAGTTTGAGTCTTAGTTTAATTTTTTTTCAGTTTTAGTTGTAGTTTTAGCGTCAGTGTTAGTTTTAGCTGGTGGTTGGAGAGTGCCGCTAGTAGGTCGTACTTCTTTCCTGCCCCTGTGCTGTTTCTGTCTCTCTGTTTTGGCTTCTTTCAAGCACTAAATGAAAATTACTGTGTCTATGTGCTTCTCTTCACTTAACCCAAACTCAAACTTATAGTTTTAGTTATAGTTTACGTAAAAGTTCTTGTTACAATTCTACGGTACTTGCCAAACAAATAGGTCATGCGAGTTCCAGCGATTGGAGTAATGTAACCAATGGTAAATAAGTTTTTCTTTTAAATAGATTATTACAATAATAAATAATTGTTAATTTTTTTTTCTCTCTCTCCTTCAGCGGCCATCCCGAAATGCGCGGGTTGTGGTGAGCACATTTACGACCGGTTCATCCTGAAGGTGTTGGACAGAGCCTGGCACTCCAAGTGTCTCAAGTGTGCCGACTGCATGGCCCAGCTCTCGGACAAATGCTTCTCCAAGGGAGACAAGGTCTACTGCAAGGACGACTTCTTCAAGTGAGTACCGTAGACAGAAATCCTGTCCTTTCCATTGTTTGTTTGGTTTTTTTTGGGGGGGGGGTTTGTTGGGGTTTGTTAGTTTGGGTTGGCTTGCTTTTATTTAACCTCCCTTTTAAAAAAACAACAACCTGATTTTACTACATTTTGTTCAGTGCAAATGCCCCAAGATTAAGAATGAAATGTTTGCCTGCTGCCTGAGGCTAAAATCTGAAACAGATACTCTAAATTAGAAGTAGGTTTTTTCTGTTTTCTTAATTTTTTAATTTTTTTTTTCGGGGGGTCGGGGGGTCTCTTTATTAGAGTTTTATGGCACTTGCAAAGCAAATAAATTACACAAGGTCTGTAGGATAAGAAGTGTTGCTAAAAATTAAAATACAAAGAAAAGGCTTCTTCTTAATCCTGTCTCTTAGCCACACTCCTGATCTTAGGTAGGTGTGATCCAACACCTAGTCTTCCCGGAGAAGGGCGAAAAATAACATTTAATGTGTCAGGTGTGCTCATGTGACCATGATAATATGCAGTTTGCGAGCGCCGTAAAACACTTATCAAAACAACAACATCAACAACCAAACAAAAAATATCCGTGTTACTCTTTGACTTCCCCTTGCTCGAAGTAAATTCCAAGAGAGGAAATAGGACATGGCCGTTTGTACAAGTGATTGTTTTATGGAAGTTGTTAGGAGACTGTACAGTCCCCGAGTGGGTAGCGCTAGGGGACTGTCCCTAACAACTTCCTTGTTTTATACAGGTGGCGTTAGAGCAGGTTTGATTATATTTATGATAAGGTAAAAACCCAACATTTTCGACTGTCTTTGTGACTATGGTAAAACGGTACATTTTAAAACCATTTAAATACTATTGCCTCTTTACAATGGGACAGTGCAGCCCCCTTTAAAATTAATTATACGCGTACTCTCTCTCTCTCTCTCTCTCTC
>NW_004798426.1:119846-121209 GCF_000002075.1 Aplysia californica
GGGGGGCATGAGTGTAAGGGGCTGTAAGGGTGGAAAGGGAAGGAAATAATTAATTCGGTTACGCATTGTAGTGAAATTAGGCGCTAAAAGTGATATTAAAGACACCGACATGTTTTTGCCCGTTGGGCAATTTTTAAATTATTTTTTTTTATATTGGATGGGGGGAGGGGTGTGTGAGCTGAACACCTTTTAGGTCCATTAAAAATATGCACATTTATTGAGTAAGGATTTTATTGAAAACGCTTGATCAAGGGCGCAAACATGTACATTTATTAAAGTTTCCAATGACTCTCAAGCTTTGAAAGTAGCCAAACTTTGGCGAACACTTTCTCGCAAATTTTTGCCAATGACGGCTGTCTTTTCAAAGTAAATGGACATTCTTTAAAAAAATAAATGAATCAAAAGCAAGATAATTGAACAGGTTTTAAGATTTTACCGATAACTCGATTGCCTCATAAAAACATGACGAGCAACTTATTCTGTGCTGTCAAGACAGAAGAGTAGGACGAAAAGAGTGTGGGGGGGGGGAGGAAAGAGGGGGAGGTTTGGGGAGAGAGTTGTATTGGAAGGGGAATGTAGGGCGAAAGAGGGGATGGAGGGAAAGGCAGGGGTGGGGGTGAGTGGAAAATGAGACGCAGACAAGATTTTGAGAAATTGAAGAAATAATTGTTTTTACATCAGCGACACCAGTATGATCAGAAGGTGTAAGGTTGGGCTGGTTTACAATTATTGGTTTCCAACTTTAAATTGTGAAATTGTCCACAAATTTCGTTTGTCGACATGAAAATGTAACATTTATTTGTTTAAATGAACAGTAACATTTATTTGTTGAAATGAAAAGTAACATTGTTTCAAACTACTGTAATTGGTCTTGTTAGTGTCAGAAATGTTATTGCTTTGTGGGTGCCTGGTGGGTGCTCTGGTGTGGTTTGCTTCTTCTTTGGTAGCAAACATAATTATACTGTCCTTGTCTTTTCTCTCTTCCTACTTTTCATTGTAAGCCACGTTCTAGTAACTCCTAAAATCTTCGGCACTTATATGACCTATTTGTGTTGTAAGTGCCGTAATACTTTGACGAGGAATAAACAAAACAAAGTACAATAAAAACACTGACAAACAAACAATCAGTATTATTGTATTATTGACTGATACGGCGGGAGAAAATGTGTAAACATGTAATTTTGTGTGTAGGTCTGATGGCGGTTTAATTCTGAAAACGAGTTCTTCGGTATTGGTTTGGCTCGTTTCTGATAAATTAATTATTTGTGTGTATTATCGTAACTATTGATTCCCTATCTATCTATCTATCTATCTATCTATCTATCTATCTATCTATCTATCTATCTATCTATCTATCTATCTA
>NW_004798426.1:122135-125276 GCF_000002075.1 Aplysia californica
GGGCTAATCTCTCTCTCTCTCTCTCTCTCTCTCTCTCTCTCTCTCTCTCTCTCTCTCACTCTATCTCTCTCTCTCACTCACTCTCTTTCAGATTGTCTATGGTAGCAGTAGCGGTGGGTGGACCAAAATTTGGGTGGGGCTTAGGTTGCTTTCTGTTCTTTACCACCAAATAGCAAGCAATAAGATTTAAACAGTGATGATTTTTCTATACCCACGGTGAGCCACGGCAGTTTGAGAACCATTCAAACGAGAAGAGTTGCCTTTGTTTTCCATCTCTTTGCTCTTAGTTAAATTCTTGTTGATGGTGGGAACGAAGCCGATTCACCTCCAAATTTCCTCTAATTAGTTTTCGTGTGATGAAAAAGTTGACTTACAAGTAGTTCGAACTGATTTATAACTGTTAAATCTCAGCGGCACAAACACAAACATGCACATACAAAACTTCAAACATAATACTTCTTTGAGCTGGATTAGGCCATGTAGTCGAGAAAGTTGAACGCACCTGACAAAGAACCAATGAGCGCATAGGTGTCTGTGTCAGTGGGGGGAGTGTGTCGTAAACTTTCATCCCATTGTCAGGGCTAGGAGAGCTTGAGCCCTCGGTACAGTGTTATTTTTCCCCAGTCTTCTACCTTTTTACGAAATGAGTTTCATTAAGGACGGGCTGTGGGAAAAGGGCTCATCTTTTCTGAGCCCTAAAGACATTTGATTGGCGGTTTGGTTACTATAGTTGTAAGCGGTGACAACAGTGATTGGATAAGCGAGCAACCCGCCAAGTTGATCACTCTGTGTTCATTGCGTGCGGTCATAACGGTTTCAACTGCTTGTTTCATATGGATAAACTTTAATTTACTTAGGGATAGAGTTGGGGGTGGTGGGTGGGGAGGGGGTAGGGGCTCAAGCTCGTGAGCCCTTCACTACCAACCGCCCCTGTATGGTAGTATTATACCGTCGTCACGCGCTCTCCGAGCCTCCCGCCAGCCGCCATCTTGCGCCTAACGACCCCGGAGAGCGCCCAGCAGGGAGCCCACTTCCCACTATCTCTCCTAAAACAGCCGCTAAACACGGGCCCCGCCGCCCTGCCGCTCACTCACTCGCTCCCTCCCTCCTCGGTCCTGCTACATTTTTCATCAGATTAGAGAGTGGCTCCGAGTGGACCAGATGTGAGCTAGGCTACCGGGACTCGGGGACATCGGGACATCAGTCTCTCTTTCCCTCCCTCCCTCCTTCCCTCCCTCCCTACCTCCCGACTCTCCTAGCTAGACCCTATAGCTGCTCGATAACAGAGGATTCACACACGCCGCGCTTCTCAATAACAGTGGGTGGCTTGCAAAGAGAACCGCTAAATATTTTATCAGGTTTGAAATAGTTTCGCGGTTCATTAAAAGTGGTCGGGGTCGATGAATAAATCTGGAGGGGGTAACGGGACGAAGGTAAGGACCTGGAATCTCGGCGGGAAATGTTTTTACGAGTTTTACATCCGGAGTGCGCGATTAAATGTTCATCACCCATCGCCCGAGTTTCCTCCCGCATGTTGAGAGGGCATGTTGAAATGTTAATGCACGGGTTCGAGTCGTAAAGGGAATGTTGAATAAACCTCAAATAAACAACCGGTGTTTCGGTTTGTGGTGCTATTGTCCCGTCAAGGTTGGCCTGAGCGGAGACCAATTTCCCTAATGAATCTGAAATCTCTGTCAAATGCAGAGCGACATGTGTGCTTGGTGGAAAGGAAAGTCAGTAGCTCGCCTCATTGGGAGATTGTCTCAAAAGAAAATCCTGTTTGGCTCCCGTTTTAATGTAGTGTTATTGTGTGTATCTTTTTCTTTCCAAGTCTTTTGATCGTGATTTTTCTGATCTCTTTTTTTTTCGAGAATATTTCTGTTTGCTAGTTGTTGTTTTTGTTAGTTTGTTTTGTTTGTTTGTTTGTTTGTTTGATTTATTTTGTTTGTTTGTTTTGTTTTGTTTTGTTTGTTTGTTTGTTTGTTTGTTTGATTTATTTTGTTTGTTTGTTTTGTTTTGTTTTGTTTTTGTTTTGTTTTTGTTTGTTAGTTTGTTTGTTTGTTTGTTTGTTTTGTTTTGTTTGTTTTGTTTTGTTTTGTTTTGGGTTTTTTTGGGGGGGTTTGTTTGTTTGTCTGTTTGTTTGTTTGTTTGTTTATTTGTTTGTTGTTTTTTCAACAGTTTTGCTACCTTTTATTTCGTCACCGTCTTTGTAGTCTACAAACATTCTATTCACTTTGATTGTTTATATCCCATACTTGTTCATACAATATTGCTCCTTCTCATTCGTGGATATTTCACTAAATGATGTCATTGAGGGCGTAAAAACACCCACATTTAGAAGAAAAAAATTATAGCAAAGACAAAAATGAAATACGGGAATATAAGGACAAGGCTTTTTTGTTTCTGTTGTTTCTTTATTTATTAAAAAAAATTAGTTTCGTTTCTGTAGAAGATTTATTGCAGTTTCAATATTAATAGGTTATATATTAAGTACCTGTTTTCATTTAAACGTATAAAGCACATCCTAAAGAGAAAATAAATATAATTCTTTGAAACCCCCCCTCTCTTTCAACCCACCCCACCCAATCCCTCCCACACTCCTCAACCAAAGAAAAACAAAGAAAAATAAAAGCATAAAAACGAAATATCCCCGAGTTATTAGTTTCTGTTTTTGAGGGTTACGGAGAGCAACAAAGATGTAATCAAAATGAAACGTTTGACAAGCATGCCAGTGACCAGCAGAGCATTACAGTTTACATGTTGAAAAACTTTGCGAAGAAAGAAGGGAGAACCTTTCAATGAATCCCCCCAGCGTTTCCCCTCTATTTGCCTGCAATTAAATTTGGATGAGCCTCTTGACTGTGGCCTTTTAACGCTGTCACCTGCACTTTCACTTTCGCTAATCACGGGGAGTGATGGACGTGTAGTCGCTCTGTGTCTTCATCCGATCTCATTGTCAGCTCTTTCATTAGTCCCTCATTCCATCCCCCGAGGGGGGGTGGTGATGGGTTTTGAAAGTGCGCGTCGCGCATTATTATGTATGATGTGGTATTTCATGGTCACACTCCGTGACTGTGGTGTTTGGTTGTTATTGTTCCGCCTAGAGAGAGGGAGAGAGGGAGAGAGAGAGAGAGGGGGGGA
>NW_004798426.1:125627-127373 GCF_000002075.1 Aplysia californica
AAAAAGCAAACCACCCCAGAGCACCCGCCAACCACCCACTTTTTTTTCTTCTCTTTTCAAGCGGACGTATGCCCACTCTCTAGATCATATCATAATTTACAATATGACAGAAACAGCACAAATTAAGCTCTGACCGCCCCCCCCCTCCCCCCCTGTAGAAACATTACCGTTTGAAAGATGCGTCTAACCCACACCACACCAACAGCCATTTGTCAATCCTCGACAAGCAAGGAAGGTAACTCCCAACCTGCTTTGCACGTGCACGAGACTCATTGCCCTTGGCGAGGTGAATTAGAGAGTTCCTCTTCCGCCCCCCTCCCCCCTCCCTCCAAATAAAGACACCCTCTCTCTCTCTCTTTTTCTCTCTCTTTCTCCTAAATACACTTTAGAAAAAAGCTCATGACCAAGTGATCAGGAGTACAGATTTCTCTCAGCAACAATAGAACACATCACGTTTATTTTTACCATGAATATTTTATGAAAAACGCCCTCTAACAATTCCGCGCAATTTTTAGACCCTGATCCGTCTTTCAACTTGACACCCATTTGTTAAGAGTTTTTTGGCTCCTATAGGATGTCAGAAGTTCTGCAATTAATCTCGATAATATCACTCTTGAAAATTGGATTCACTTTAGCTGTTTCCCTGCTTTGTTGACGTCGCTACCTCTGAATTACTCAATTTTATCTGATCATTTTGGCCGTTCTGAGTTACTAATACCATGAGATCAAAGACCAAAATGTTCTGTTAGCTCTATCAAAATTGTAAGATTTTTTGGAGTCGCCATCTAGATATTCAAGTAATTGCGTTTTGGGAAAAAACTTGACATGTTGATAAACTCAACTTTTTTTAACGTCAAATTTCTCAAAAATCATGAATACTGAGCTGATAGAGCTGTGTAATTTGAAGGTAGAGGGGTATATTAAGTACTCACTTTGGTTCTCCCAAACCAGTTCTCTGCCAATATGTTCTACTTGTTTATAGCGGATATTTCTGAAGACGTATTTACAACCTGTGCTGCTTCCTATTTTTAATAAAGACACATTTCAATTTTTGGTTTTGGGGAGCCAACATGGCCTTTATCTTTTTAAATAATTTAATAATATGGCATTTGTATAGCGCAAATTCCCGAGCAACAGCAAGCTGTATGTGCTTTACAATCTATATTATTGTTAACCCAGAAGACCTGATAGCTTTCTGAAACCATCTCAACTTCCTGGGAAGCGTACGTACACTGTAAGCTGCCACTTGAAGGCGCTAAAACTCTAACATACTGGCAAGACATTACGGTGTCTTGTGTATGTTATGTGAATGTGTACGGAAAAGTTTCAGCGTTATACGAGTTAAAGGTTCCATCTTACTCTAGACATTCATAATTTAGACACCAAGCCTTTCTCATGGCTTGATCATTGTATATTTTTCTCACTTGGCTGAGTTAGAAAGGGAGGGATAAGCAATTTATTTTTGATAGACAAAGCTTGAACCAGTTGTGAGCGCCGTAAAACCCTCTACTATAAAAAAAAAAGCTTTAACATTCTTTTTTTTAAAGAAGAAAGGGAAATCTGTCCTCAATTTCATCAAAGAAACTAGGTAAACCCTAAACCAAAACCAAATTCAATAACAAAAAAAAAAACCCTACAAGGTCAGATTTCGCCTGTCCTTCCACTCTGTCTGCACCCCCATCTCACCGCGACCACTTCAAAGGAAGACGCGCTGCGAGATCAAAGGAGCCAGTGCCGCGCCCGCCA
>NW_004798426.1:130724-132438 GCF_000002075.1 Aplysia californica
CCCAAATCTCCATTGCGTTTTTGTTCAAGAACGGGGGCTATTGTGCTTGGGAAGTATAACAACTATGCCTGAGTGGGTGTTTGGTATGTGCTCTGGTGTGGTTTGCTCGTCTTGTCAGTTTGTTCCAGTTTGAGCGCTTAATCGGCGGCTTGCACTATAGGCTTCCCGGGAAGCCGAGAATGTTTCTGAGTGTTATAGGTTCTGCTGGGGTAATAATATATAGTGTAAACCACATAGGACTTGCTGTTGATGGGGAATATGCGCTATACATTAAATGCTATTTATTATTTATTATTATCACCTTTTCTACCAAACACCTATCGTCCTCATCTCCCCTACTTCTTTTCTTCGTATGTTACTCTCTAGCAAGACTTTGATTAGCGGCATTTATATGGCCTATTTCTGATGCAAGTGCCACAAAACTCTTACAATACCAAAATTTTGACATTGCTAAGTCTTACATTACCAAAACTCTTTTACATTGCTAAGTCTTACATTACTAATACTTATACTTTACTAAATTTCTTACATCATTAAAACTCTTACATTTCTAAGTCTAACATAACCAAAACTCTTACAGTACTAAGACTAAAAATGAAACCAAAATTCTGCCTGAAAATGATAGATTAGTTTTGCTTCTAGAGTGACAATATTGATTGTAGCCTTGAGCATTGTTTGGCGATGTTATCTATCATCCTGCCTCACACCAGTCTGTGGGCTGAGTGGTAGGGATTAATTCTGTGTCCATTGCTTCGTTTTCTGTGGAGGAGTGAGAGTTTGTTTGCGTTAGTGTAAGAAAAACAAAACGGCACAAAATTAGGAAAGATGAAACAAGGCAAACAAAAACAACAACGTTTTTTGTTCATTTTAAAATTATGTATTTCTTGTTCTGGTTTTGTTGTTGTTTTGTAACAGAACGAGGTTTTGTTTTTTATCTCCATGATCTATACCCCACCCCTAACTTGGTGGAATCAGAGTTGCTCAGATCATCCGTGTATGTTGTTCTTTGTCTTTCTCTGCGTTTCTTTTCCCTCTATCTTTCCACACCGAAGCAGTTTCTCTAGTCCATTTAGTTTATTTACGTGGTCAAAACATCTCAATTGTCTCTTGCTGGTGGTTTTGATTATACAAATCTTTCTCATCCTGCCATTTGGAGCACTTCTCTATTTGTGTTCATCTTTGTCCATGGCGTTCTGAGTATCCTCCCAAAAAACCACAATTGTGGGTGGTTGGCGGGTGTTCTGGTGTAGTTTGCTGCTTTTTTCCTAACAAACATATATCAAACGTTTCTCCCCTCCTTTTTGTGTGTGTGTGTGCTACTCCCTTGTAACACCTCTAATCTTCGGCACTTACATGACATTATTGTGTTGCAAGTGCCGTAAAATCTCACTAAAACTGAAAACTAGACCACAATTCAGGGGATTCAATAACTTATATTTTAATATCCCCCCATCCTCCTCTTCTAGACGTTTCGGAACAAAGTGCGCCAGTTGCGACAAGGGCATCCCTCCCACAGAGGTGGTGCGCCGTGCACAGGACAATGTGTACCACCTGGACTGCTTCGCCTGTCTCATGTGTGCTCGCCAGCTCAACACTGGCGACGAATTCTACCTGATGGAGGACAGGAAACTCGTGTGTAAGACGGATTACGAGGCGGCCAAGGCGAGGGGTGAGTTGGGTGTGCGTGTTTGTGTGAGTGTGTGTGTGTGTGGGG
>NW_004798426.1:132538-135689 GCF_000002075.1 Aplysia californica
GGGGGTTAGTGTTTGTGTTTGTGTGTTTGTGTGTTTGTGTTTGTTTGTATTTGTGGGAGTTTATGTGTGTAAGGGGGTGGGGGATAGAGTGTGTGTGCAGGCGTGCGTGTGTGTGTATGGTTGGGGACGGGTATTTTTATTAGTTTGTTTGCTGTCTATTTTTTTTCTTTTATGTTCATTGTTCTTTTGCGTGGGTTTTTTTGTTGTTGTTGATTATTTTGTGGGGTCGGGGTCGGGGTGGGGAGGAATGAGGGATTAACGAATGTTCCAATAAAAAAAACCCCAACATTTTTATGCTGTAAATGACACCGTTTTAATCTATATTTATGTGATAAAATTGACAACCTTTATACTAAACACCCTCCTCCTGTGTGTGTTGTGAACAGAGTACGAGATGGACTCCTCCAACAAGAGGCCACGCACCACCATCACGGCAAAGCAGCTGGAGGCGCTGAAGAGAGCGTACAACGAGAGCAACAAGCCGGCGAGGCACGTGAGGGAGCAGTTGAGCGCCGAGACAGGCCTGGACATGCGCGTGGTGCAGGTGAGCTCAGTGAACGCTGGCATAGATGAGTTAGTAGAGCAGGCACAGGGACGTAAACTGTTGCCCGCGGGTCAGATATAGGCTTTGTGCAGTTTCAGTCTGGCCCGTGAGTAGCATTCAGTTATTAATAATGAAAAATATGGCCCGCGGGCTATATGTGGCCTGTGTGCAGTTTCATTCTGGCCTGTGAGTCCACCGAGTAGTTAATACAATTGTATATGCCCAACACTAAGTTAGCTGATGATTGATTAATGAAAAACGAAACTAAAACTAAAATCAACACTTTCTGGCCCATTTGGAAGCAACTGATCTAAATTATCTCAGAAATGCCCTTAAATGTTGTAGCCCCAGTACAAGTTTCACCTTTGAGAGTTTGGTTATATCAACCGATTTGACCCAACGTTCACCCGCTTTAACTCGCGAGCTATTCGGAATCGTTCCATTAGGCCTATGGCTTGGACACGTTTGCCCACGTCTGGCATCCAGGCCCCAAGATTGTTCCAACTAATCATTTAATTTGTCACAAATTATGAGGGTCTTAAATGCGCTTCATATAACTATTACCTTGTGGAAACTTATGGTGTACTGCAGTAATGGACTTTGTCTCACATATTATTATTATTATTCCAAGTATAACATTGTTATGAGCGCCTCTTTTTTCTTTTCTTTTTTTAGCTGTTGATGGTACAAATCTAATGAATCCAAGTAATTAAATTTATTACTTTTCAGTTAAGTGTGATGACTTTTCCTACTTCGTTAACCACAGTCGAACCTGCTCTAACGGCCACCTGTCCAAGATAATTACCTGCATTTAACAGCCATTTCCCACTTCCTCCTTGACATTTTTCTCTATATTTCTGTATCATAATGACAATGTCCAAGACGGGGCTCTCGTGGCCTAGAGGTTAAGGTGTTTGCCTCTCATTCAAAGGTCCCAGGTTCGAATCCGGGTAGCGACGGAAACATTTTCTTCTCTAAAATTGCCTCCTTTCACCTCCTTTCCTGCTCTCTAGCCATGTTCTGTCGTCTGCTTTCGTTTCTACTTTTTGCCCCCACCCCCTCACCTCCTTGCCCCCTCCTCTGGGCTCCTGACTCTTTCTGCAGCCTTTCTACTGCTACTCCTTGGCTCCTTCTTACTGCTGTCTTTCAGCCACACCCCGGATCTTCATTTAGGAAAGATCTATAACTAGCCTTCTCGGACATGGACGAAAAATCTTGGAGGTCCCGAGTGCAAGTTGGGCACGTTTAAGATCCCTTGGTGGTCTAAAATCGATAAGAGTAGGCTGCGGTCGCCACCAGGGCAAAAATCAAAATTTCCTGCCAATTGAATAAATGTTTACTGTGTCCCGCACGCTCCCATGACCTTATGAAGTTGCGTGGGCCGTAAAACAATTAGCCTACCACAAAAAAAAAATGATATAACTGTCCTAGACGTCCTAATGGGCGAGACAACTACTTCTCTTCACGACAATAGGTGGTCTTCTTAGACAATTTTGACTGTGGTATAAATGTGACATTTTTCTATTGGTTAACTGTTTTCGATAATACATTTAATTAACCATCATATTCCGTCTGTGCCTTCAACCAGGTCTGGTTTCAAAACAGACGAGCGAAAGAAAAGCGGTTAAAGAAGGATGCTGGCAGACAGCGCTGGAACCCTTACTATCGCCAGATGAAGAGAGAAGGGGAGGCGGACAGTAGTCTCAGCGCAGATGAGAGGAGTGATGATGGTAAGAGAAAAAGTTTTACTGTAATCGCTACCTCAGAGTTAAAAATGTATATTATCTGCTCTTACAATTGAGAAAGTTGAGGTAAAAAACTTTGAGTTTGACAATATGCCAAGATTTTTCGAATGCACTTCTTTGAATATCTTGATAATGACTCAGAATGACTGTGATAGTAGAATTTAAAATCTGGATTAACTTTCAGTAAATAGCACGCCTGTTCAGCTGGCTCACAGAATCACATAGGTACAGTCATGACAAAAATTACCCCATCATAACAAATCCCTTTTATTTATTATAATACGACTTTATGTTTACTGCTTAAATCATTCATTTCTACTTAGTTTCAGGGTTCATTTTATGCAAATTCTAAAATATATAGAGTGGCGTCGGTGGCCTAGTTGTTCAGCAACAGGACTCGTAATCATGAGATTGCGGGTTCGGCGGTTCGATCCTCAGCTCGGACCAACACTCTGTTCTTGGGAAAGGCACTTTACATGACTGTCCTAAATGGTCGGTCCTTTCGGGGATCGACGTTAAACTCTGAAGTCCCGCCTTTTAAATACCCGGTAGCCTAATAGTGATGATAGGGACGTTAAACACAATATACCATTTCCTTTCCAATATATGGTGGAGTTATAAGGACGTTTGGGATGCTGGAAACTTGGATAAAAAGTTGTCTGTGTACAAAGGAGGAATAGCATCTCGTATACTAAGAGTTAATACTGGGTTGTTCTACTACAATCACCATCAGTGTATTGTAAATACTGTATTGTAATTACAAGTATTAATATAATAAATATTCTTCTTCTTCTCCTTGTTGTTGTTGTTGTTCTTCTTCTTCTTCTTCTTCTTCTTCTTGTTCTTCTTCTTCTTCTTCTTC
>NW_004798426.1:136269-138478 GCF_000002075.1 Aplysia californica
ATTATTATTGTCATTAATCTTATTATCATCATAATTATCAGTATCATTACTATAACCCAATCCTCCCTGTCTTCCAATAGGTAGTCTAGACGACGTGGACAGCAACAGCGGGCTGGGAGGGCCCCGGATGGGTGGAGACGGCTACGCCATAGAGTCGGACCTCTCTCTGGGGCCCCTGGCTCCGGTGTCACACGGTGGGCCCAACGACGGCCCTGGTCTCGACTCCTGGTCCCCCTACAGTGGACCCCTGGGACCTAACGGACCCCCACCACCGCCCCCTCTCGGCCCGGGCGGCCCCATGACGGGGAACGGCCCGATGGGTCCCAATATGAGCCCGGGCGGGATGCCAGGTGGGCCCCATCACTTCATCGGCAGGCATTCTCCAGGGGCGCCTATTTCCCACTCACAAATGATGCCTCTTGACGCTATGGCGGGAATTCCCAGGTTACTTCCGGCAGGGGAGGATAATTCTCAAAGCTACATGGATTATCCCCCTTCATCGACGCATAATCACGTTGAAGTTTACTGACGTTCGTTGTTTCCTGGATATTAAAGAATGTGTACGTGACAGTTTTTATATATGATGATAAGAAATGTGTTCAACACAAAAAACCATGTTTATATAGACGTTTACAAATCAAAGCATAATATTATAATATAGTGCTCGAACTATACGTTGGAGGCATAAAATGCAGGATATGTGCTTGCATGTTTCGTTCTAAACACTAATTACTGTTTATGTATGTCAAATCTGTGAATATTGTATTTACATGTACAGATACGTTATTTTGCATAATTTTGTTTTCCCAAATCAAAGTGTTGTATAGCCGAAGGCATAATATTAGTCTCTTCATGCATTACCTGTTGCTTTTTCAGTTTGTTTGGCATCTTTTTAGACAACTTTGCTACGTCGACTAGCATAATTTATTGTTTAGACTGTTTTTATACAATTTATTTATTTCAAATTTGTTATTTATATGAAAGGACAGTATGAGATATTGCTATTCTTGAGCATAATACTATCTGCATGGTGGGGAATGTCTTTTGTGTGTGTTTGTATGTGTGTGCATATGTGTGTGTGCTTGTGTGTGTGTGTGAGAGAGAGAGAGAGAGAGAGAGAGAGAGAGAGAGAGAGAGAGAGAGAGAATATGTGTGTAAGTTCGTGTGCAAGTTGTGTATGTGTTTACACTATCCTCTTTACCTGTGTTCACCCTATATTTGGATCTCTCATTCGGTGTTCAAAATTAGCAAAACGGAACAAACAGCTATATAGGTCTTCTTTAATTTTAAAAAAAAATGTTTCTTATAGTTCAGATATTTATAGATTGCCCTAGATTATTATTTTATTCCCATAAGATATCACTAAAATCATTGGGAACACGTGTCTCTTCGCGTCAAACGTGTGGACATGATCGTGAAAATTGACTTTATGTTATGTCATACGCAATTTTACGAAACAAAATTAAATAGTAATGAGCGTAATACCCACTAAAATTTGCTATGAAAGAAATTACAAATGTCCAGCACAATAAATGTCACTGTATATTACTTTTACTTTGGCCTTTCTGTACTTTATTGCTATTATATAGTGACTGTCGAGGGGAGATGCAGTTTTCTATGATAGGTCAACTCTGAAGCCCTTTCAATTGACATGTTGTTGTTGTACTCTAAACTTTAAGTAATCTTTCTATGTTTTGGCTCTTTTTTCTTTCATTGTAGATATCAATTCTTTATTCTCATAAGTTCGCATAATAATTGTAACACATCTCTTTTCTCGTTCTCTTCATCCGTGCTAGGTTTCAAAACACTTCTTAGTTCACTTCTTTGTATGAATTATAGTGAGCGTCATACTTTAAATTCATTAAATATTTTCATAATTTTATTCTTCTAGTTTTTAGCCCGCCTCTTAAACGACATGATAGCGTTGATAGGGGCACTTCTTTTTGTCTTTTGTTCATTTTTTATTTTGTCTTCATTTAAAAATCAATCTTTTTCTTTGAAAAGGGGAAAGGAGAAGGGGAGGATTCGGTGTGGGAGTGCTGTGTGTCTACTATTCAATTGAGTACAGTATAGGCAAATATAACTAGTAACTCACCGGTTGTATTTTTATAACTACACATTTTACATAAGGAGAGAATAGTGGCGCAAACTACGTTAGGGGTTTCTTCAAAACTACCGATGTCTTCATTGATTCTTGTTTGGTATTATT
>NW_004798426.1:139241-140890 GCF_000002075.1 Aplysia californica
CACCCACACTCCTTTGGTTTGCCAATATCAAAATTGTGTTTAAGAACCCCAAAAACCTTCTCATATGACGAAACAAAAACATGTAACTGATCAGAGATATTGGTAGTTCGGAGTAGTACAAGATATTATGTGTTGGAATAGTGTTATTGTAAGATTCAGTTTTGTATATAGTAGATTCTATAATAATTATTATTATTATGTCTATCAGACGTTTCTAGAATGATATTATGTGAATAATTATTATACTTTTGGTTTTCTTTGTTACAGTGCTGTGAAATTATGGTACAATTATTCTTGACTTAGTGTTATCCTAGTCCAATGTGCATAGATCTAGAATGTTCTAGTCATTTACGTGGAATCCTGGTGAAATCAGGCGCTCTTCAAAATAATAAGATCGAAGAAATTGATATTTTCATGCTCGCTGCCCAGTTATGATCGATTTTTTTCCGGTGTATTATTTTCGCTCAACACCTTATCTGTCCGTAAAATCATATTAACGTGTGAACTTATACTCCCCCCCCCTCCCACGCACACACCCATAATCAAAGACAGGGGGAAAAAATTAACGTTAATTTGCAGTTTCGATGGACATTCAAGCTTTGGAAGTCACCAAACTTTGACGCTCATTTTTTTGGTGCTAATTTTTACCTCTGACACCGGACGAGCTGTCAAACTCCTACAATATCAAATGTTCCATCTCATCAAGAAAGATGGGTAGTTGTTTTTTTTGTTTTTTGTTTGTTTTTTTCTTTTCAATAAGAAACAAGACAGATTAACAAGCTTTAAGCTTATACCAGAATCTCCCTTTGCTTGTCCAAAACTGACGAACGACTGCGATAACGTGGGGGAAATCACGTGCTTGTCAAAATAATGAAATCGAAGAAAATGGCATTTTACGCCTGTTTAGCAATATTTAGTTCGAATTTTTTTTTTCTCAACACTTTTTTATGTCTATAAATTTCTGTGAGGATTTTACTGAGCAAAGCTGATTAAAGGCTAAAACAATTAAATTCATATTTCCCAAGAGATCCCAAGCAGCTATAGAGGTTACCAAACTTTGGACGCCATTTTCTCGTTAATTTTACATTTGAAATCTGGTGACCCCCACTTTCTTCCCTCGGAAATATCTTGACTTCTATTTGCGGTAGATGGGTATTATTATTTTTTTTTATAGAATGGAATAGAATAATTCCACAAGCCCCAAAATTGACGAGAGCCTGATTCCACCGCGTTGTGACACATCTTTATCCTTCTTTGCTAATTTATTGAAAGAATTTCTTGTTGTTGTTTGATTGTTTTTTTTCTTGTTTTTTTGTGCTTCTAATTTCAAGACGAAATTACGAGCAGCTTTAATCATGGTGATTATTTAATGTTGCAAAAGAGTTATAAAAACAATTATTTATATTATCATAATATCATTAAATCGTGTGTGACCAGTTTGACTTATCTCCTAAGCTCATGTTTTTAAAGTAGTCTTTGGACTTCAATTCTCTGTTTTGTCGTATTTCATTTATTGAGAATGTTATTTATTTTCAAGGGGAGAACACGAACTGTAGAATTCTACAACATTTTTGTGTTTTTCATAATTGACTTTTTAAAGATCATATTGTGTATGCGTATAAGTTGTGTGTGTGTGTGTGTGTGTGTGT
>NW_004798426.1:142892-143898 GCF_000002075.1 Aplysia californica
TTTCGAGATTGTCTAACGACTTGGCTCGGCCTTACTGGAGATGAACTTTGGATTTTGAGATACCGCCTCTTTAATGACCTCATTGTGTTGCTGGGGGATTTAAACCCTTACCATATCATAGTGTCTACCCCTTCGTTCTCATTGTGACTTTTTGTCGATTCGTGTCTGCTCATGTCATGACTTTTCCACTGAATAAATCAACATTCCTTCATTGGTGGCTTGTTTTACTTTTGTTTTAATTTTCGTTTTTTTTTTGGTTGTTGTTGTTATTGCTGCTGCTGCTGCTCTTGTTATTGTTGTTGTTGTTGTTGTTGTTTGTGGTGATGGTGTTGTTTTTTTTAAAGATGGGAGTGAGTTGGGGTTTTTCAGTTTAAATTTGGATTTGGCTTTGGGCGTAGGACATTTGTGTAGGTGTTTTTACACCGTCTTCAGCACAATCTAGATCGTTTAAGAGACGGTCTTACGACCTTGTCTTCCAGGGTCAACTCCAGGCTGAAAGGGACAAAACATTCCAGCTGAAAAACCGAGATGCTCATGAAAACGTATCCCCAAGCGGGAATCAAACTGGGGTCTCCTGCACACGACAGTGAAACACCTAACCGCTATACAACATGTTTCGCTCCATTGAAATATATGAATATATATATATACACACAATTTTAGTATCATATCTTACTTTGTTGTTTTTGTTTTTGATATTCGCTGAACGAAAGCGTATCGATAACTTGAGGGAAGGTCACCGGAGGGTTAACATACTGTCACTTTTCGTAACTCTTCGTTTCTGATTATTAATTATTATTGCTGTTAAATGTTTGCTTCCCGCGAAGCTGAAAATGTTTCTGAGTGTTCTATGGTCTGCTGTGGTAATAATATAGTGTGCAAAACACATAGAACTTTCTTTCGAGCGAGGGTATGCGCTATACGAAAGCCATTTATGATGATGATGATGATGGTGATGATGATGATGATGATGATGATGATGATGATGATGATGATGATGATGATG
>NW_004798426.1:145640-153501 GCF_000002075.1 Aplysia californica
GTCGTTTCTTAGTTTCTGGACTTTATCTGTAAAATAATCAGCAAACTTTTTGGGTAGTTCTTGATCGCTAAAAGAATTCGGGAGACGTGTCTGAGTTACAAGTGGTGCGTGCTTGTCAAGAACTGCCCTAACAGTGGAATTATACAAATCAACACAGACTGTTTAAAAGTTATTTAAAGATCTCAACAAATCCGTTTTAAACTTATTAATGTCAATTCCTTTGATGTTCATTGTAGACACGGAATATTTTTCAGGCTTGGTTTTAGTCACATCCAACACAAGTAAGATGAAGTAATGGTCAGAAAATAGTTTGTCTACAACATACATTTTTCTAAAAGCGTCCGAGTCTTTCTAGTACAAGGACTGTCTCGTTCCTTGGTACCGTGGACAACTCATTACCCCAGATTGACAAAGATCTACATACTCCTGTCCCCGTGGTTTTATGCCCAAAAAACCCCATTAAAATTATGCAAACTGAGCCCCCAAAAATGTGAAATAATGCGATTCTGTTAATTTCAACAAAGAATGATAAAGGAAAATAATCAGAAATTATGCCCAAAAAAAAATCAAATTTTGCTATATATATTATGAGGGGGACATAAAACCCTGTGACAGATACTCAATACCTAGCTCTGAGTACTTTGATGTTAGAAATGTTGAGTTTCCTATCACGTCAAGCTTTTTCGAATACTATTCTTTTGAATATCGTGATAACGATTCCGAAAGATCTTACCATTTCGTTGGAGCTGATAGAACATTGTTTCATGACGTGGTGGAATCATGCGCTCGTCAAATTTTGGGCTTGTGGAGTTATCAGTATCATCTTAAAGCTTATTAATTTGTTTCTATTTCGCCGAAAAAAATACATATTTATCTTGAACACAAGTAGAAACGTTGAAAGAGGTGGGGTCGCCTGGTTTTGAAGGTGAAATTAGCGAGAAAGTGGCCACAAAATTTTGGTTCATTTTTATAGCTTGAGAGTCGATGAAAACTACATTTTTGTGCCTTTAATCAACGGTTTTTTGGTAAAACTCCACACGAAAATGTATTCTTAAATCCATGTAGACCTAAATGGTGTTGGGCTAAAAAAAAAGATAAAAATTGCCAAACTCATGGTGGAGAGGGGGGGGGGGGGGGGGGCTGCCTCTTTTTTTATTTCATTACTTTGACGAGCGTGCGATTTCACCGCGATGCCTCACGTTTGGTTTCTGACTTTGGTATCTTAATAACTGAAAAAACGGCCAAAAACGTCAGAAAGAAAACGTTATTATGAGGTAACAACTGTATCAATCAAATGCGAGACAAATAGCGAGAGGTCAATCCGTTCATTTACACTGTGACGTCCGAAAGAAACGTGAAAATGTAAGATTGTAAGCCCCATTTATCGCGTTAAAACCTTGTTCAGCCTTCTGATGCGGCAAACCAAACTAAAGCTAAATTCTACATCATTTGGCACATCAATACTACTTCTTCAATAAGAGTCGCCAAAAATGTATCAATAACGTCTCTCTAAAATTAGACTTGGCAAATTTGGTGTGAAATCAAAGGAACCAAAAAGTGTGGTAACCCATGCATTGGCGCGCATCAGAATTTGTGAAATGGGCATGTATTGAATATCAAATGAAGGGAGAATGTTTCATCTGCTATGAACAATATCTTATAACGATAGTTTCAAATAGGCTGGAAACAGGGCAGTCACAAATCATCATCATCATCCGGTGCCTTGTGGACTGGCGTGGGCGATCATGGACCTCCACTTCACTCTGTCTTGCGTTGCAGCAATGGTGTCTGTTGTTCTTGCTGCTCCTTGTCATGTTGTCATCTTGTCCAGTATCTGTTCCCTCTGTCTGCCTCTGCCTCTCTTTCCATCAAACTTGCCAGTTGCTACAATATTCTTCAATGCTCCTTTCCGTATTGTGTGTCCGAAGAAATTTTCCTGTCGCTTTCGTATATTCGTTATAAGCTGTCTTCTAATCAAGACTTCTTCATTTGAGTTACAAATACCACGGTGCAAAACGTGAACTTATGCATTAAATAACTAAATGTGCTCATTAGTATTTTCTTTAAGAGCCACTAGTTTGTTTTTTTTGGTGTTTTTTTGTTTGTTGTAAAGTGTTTTACGACGCTCGCAACTGCATAAGGTTATATGAGCGCGCGGGACACACCTAATATTTTCAGTTGATAGGAAATTTTTAATTTTGCCCGGGTGGCGGCCGAAGCCTACTCTTATCGATTTTAGACCACCAAGCGATCTTTAACGTGCGCAACTTGCACACGGGCCCTCCAAAATTTTTCGCCATTGTCCGAGAAGGCTAGGTGTAAATCTTTCCTACCAGAAGATCAGGGGTGTGGCTGAAAGACAGCAGGTAAAAAGGCTGCAGAAAGAATCAGGAGCCCAGAGGAAGGGGCAAAGGAGCCGAGGGGGTGGGGGCAGAAAGAGGAGACGAAAGCAGACGACAGAACATTGCTAGAGAGCAGGAAATGAGGTGAAAGGAGACAAATGTAGAGAAGAAAATTTTTCGGTCGCTACCCGGATTCGAACCCGGGACCTTTTGAATGAGAGGCCAACACCTTAACCTCTAGGCCACGAGAGCCCCTGCCACTGGTTTGGTGCAGAGCTATTTACGTATCGTTATATAAAAGAACCCAGAATTGTTATTGAGCCACTGCTTTCTTGTTCCTCTTTTAAAACAAATGTGTAAGTTAAAGGATTTAAAGTTAAAGTAAACGGGGACCCTTAAAGTTTACCCACCTCATTGCTGATCTCTCTCCCTCTCTCTCTCTCTCCCTCTCTCTCTCTCTCCCTCTCTCTCTCTCTCTCTCTCTCTCTCCCTCTCTCTCTCTCTCTCTCTCTCTCTCTCTCTCTCTCTCTCTCTCTCTCTATATATATATATATATATATATATATAATTATATATGAGTATGGGGCTTTCCTTTGACTTGTGTCTTTCTGTTTCTGTACTTCTTACACATGTAGAGTTGGTGAAAAAATAGGGCGGGGGGGGGGGGGCTAGAAAGAAACTCTGGAATTGTCTCTAGGACTTCAACATAAAATCCTTCAGAGAGTGGGAGATAATAGACCTACCACACACGCGTTCGAGTGAAAAAAAAATCCTAGTAGGATTTGGACCGACGAGCTGTGTGAATCAGAAAAAAAAAAAAGATCTGCAATCAGTCGAACAAAAAAGAAAAAACAAGACAAAACTCAAAAAGCACGAAGGAATAAAAAGAAGATAAAATGATTTATTGAAAATAAAAACAAAACAAAACAAAAAATAAAAAGCCCAAAAATCCCTCGCGATACATGTTGGGTCGTTCAAAGCAACCGGCATTACATTTTTTATTTCTGATTGAGTGTACAGATTTATTAAGAGATCTGATCATCGGACAATCCGATGGGGAAAGTGATACGATGTACCGGAGATAAACGTTTTGTTCCCGTCACCGCCCGTCCGCTAGAAGTGATCGTTGTCTCGGTAACAAGAGCAGTGAGATGGTTTTGTACTCGGGCATGTTCTGAGAGCTGGCCGGATACTATTTTGTTCATGATATTAGATTTCTTTATTTCAAAAGAATTCCATTTTGGCAAAAACAAAAAACAAAAAAGCAATAACAATAGATTAGAACCCCCCCCCCCAAAAAAAAAACAAAACAAAAAAAACAACAACCAAAAAACCCCCCAACAACAACAAAAAAACAAAAAACAAAACAAAACAAACTCAAAAACAAAACAGTTGGACAATGTTGGACTGGTAACTTTGATTGGATTTATTGTTTTTGTCCCCCCCCCCCCCAAACCACCTTTTTCAGTGCTCACTTACTTTCATGAGCCCTCTAGTGCGCGTTCATATTACATGTATGTCCTTATGCAGTTGTGAGTGCCGTAAAACTCTTACTAAATTAAACAGAACCCTCTTTAGTGTACAAAAATTAAAAAGACACTACTCAACCAGCCTCTGTGGTGTAGTGGTTACATGTACCTGCTACGTCATCAAACGTAGAAGACCTGAGCTCTGATTTTCGTGTAGGGGGATTCTTTCTTTTTTCGAATATCTCGGTCTTTCTACAGGGAAGTTGTCTATCATCCCGCGCTGGCCCTGACAGTCAGGGTGGCTCAAAGTCCGCCTCCTTAATGATCTAAATGTTTGTTGACTTTCACCCCCCCCCTTCCAAAAAAACAAAAAAACAAAACAAAACCAAAATAAAAGAAAACAAACAAACAACCCCCCCCCCAAAAAAAAAAAAAAACAATAAAATCAAACCACAAAAAACAACAACAAAAAAAACAAAAAAAACGTTAATCATCGTTTGAAACAGTCTCTTCACCAAGACGCCTGCAGCTGAATTCCACGCTCTCTGTACATATATGCATCAGTATGATAGTATCTGCTACGCACAGGCTCTCAGAGTGGGGTTGGCGGGTGCTCTGGTGTGGTCTGCTCCTTCTTTCCAGTCAAACATAATAATATTATTGCCTTCATCTCTCCTTCTTTGCTCAGTAAGTTTCATCATCATCCGGTGCCTTGTCCACTGGCGTGGGCGATCATGGACCTCCACTTCACTGTCTTGCGTTGCAGCTATGGTGTCTGCTGTTCTTGCTGCTCCCAGCAACGTTGTTATCTTGTCCAGTATTTTTTCCCTCTGTCTACCTCTGCCTCTCTGTCCATCAAACTTGCCTGTTGTTACAATAATTATTCTCCAATGCTTCTTTCCGCATTGTGAGTCCGAAGAAATTTGCCTGTCGCTTTCGTATATTGTTCATAAGCTGTCTTCTGCTTTTTGCTTCAACCAAGACTTCTTCATTTGTTTTCCTAGCTGTCCATGTGACACGCAGCATGCGTCTTATGGACCACAACTTCGTACATGTATGTTTCTCTCTTCTAAAAGCTGTTATCTTCAGCCCTTATTATTATGACTTATTATTATGTATGATTGTTGTCAGTGCCGTAAACATCTTACTAAAACTTTTTTAAAAATTGAAAATATTTTTTTAAACCCAGAAAAACAAAAAACTGAAGGATCTTTACATCTGGAATAGACATACGTGAAGAGCTGTGAAGTTTGTTGCCGTCAGTCGCAGCCCTCTAGTAGCGAGCAGAGCGGTTCATGTTTTTGTTTGTCCTTCGACTGACAGACAGATTGCTGAAGTTTGAGCTTACGAATGGTGGATTCGGGAGATCTGCATCGTCTTCTTATTTCTTAAGTCTTATGTCCTCTCTCTCTCTCTCTCTCTGTCCCTCTCTCTGTGTGTGTATGTGTGTGTGTGTGTGTGTGTGTGTGTGTGTGTGTGTGTGTGTGTGTGTGTGTGTGTGGTGTCTTTGATTCTCTCTCTCTCTCTCTCTCTCTCTCTCTCTCTCTCTCTCTCTCTGTGTCTTTGATTCTCTCTCTCTTTCTTTCTCTCTCTCTCTCTCTCTCTCTCTCTCTCTCTCTCTCTCTCTCTCTCTCTCTCTCTCTCTCTCTGTGTGTCTTTGATTCTCTCTCTCTCTTTTTCGGTGTCTTTGATTCTCTCTCTCTGCGCGTTGTTGTTCTTGCTGTAGTTATTGTGTGTGTGTGTGGGGGGGGGGGAGGTCTCTGTTTGTTTGGATGTTTTTTGTTGTTGTAATTACCGCCCCAAAATTAAATAAGTGAAGGCGTTTTCATGCCCTTTTCGACACCAGACTGACGACCCTGCCTGTCAGTTCCGACCCGGGCTGAGAGGGATACATCAGAGACACCGATACAAGATGTTCCCCACTAAGGGGGATCGAGCTCAGGTCTCCTGCAAGCAACAGACACGTTCCTAACCGCTGCACCACAGACACTAGTTTGGCGTTCATATGACCTTATGCAGTTGCGAGCGCCGTAAAACCTCTACTAAAACAAAGACACTAGTTCCACCACCTCACCCCGGGGGCAGTGCTACTGACTGAAGTGTCTTTAGGTCATTCCGAAAGGGGGTGGTGGGGGGGTATTATTACTATGTTCCTATGCTCAGTAAAATTGTAAATGGGCTGATTCATCAATGTCATGCTCATAACTGTACCTGAACTGCATATGGGGAACTGCTGCTTTTTCTTTCCTCATTCTTATTATCGTCATTTTTCCTCAACTTCTTTTGTTTGTTTGTCACTCTCTTGTGATCTGTTATTTCCGGGGTGCCTTGATAGTCAAAGCAGTCTTTGTTCTGTTGAGGCTAGAGAGGTGAGCAGAGTAAGCCTGATTACCTGTATGGACTTCTCTGTTGACATCCACCCCTTGGCGGTCATTTGACCAAAAGCAGTTGCGAGCACCGTAAAAACTACTAAAACAAAACAAAGTCTAGTTCTATGTGGGAGTTCAATGCTGCAAGCTTTCATTGGGCGTTTGCAGCCAGTTTTTGAAACACTGTGGGTGGTTGGCAGGTGCTCTGGTGTGGTTTGCTCCTCCTTTCCTATCAAACAACTATCGTCCGTATCTGTCCTCCTTCTTTTTGTGCTTGTTACTCTCTTGTAACACCTCGAAGCTTCGGCACTTATAAGTTATATTACCTATTTGAGCAGCAAGCACCATAAAACGTTTACTAAAACAGCTTCTGTTTTCTCATGCAACGTAGAAACTGCAGGTACCTCCACAAATAAGAGCTTGTCTCGGCCCCTGAGAGATCTACTATAACTTTCCTTTTAAACCTGCTAATTTTAATTACATTGAAAGTAAAAAAGAAAGTTCTACCGTGCATCAGGGAAACGAATCTAGATCTACCAGTCCAGTACTTAGGAACTGTTTGTGAGGCATCCCGAAGAATCAAACGCTCGTCAAAATAACGAAATCGGAGAAACAGGCATTTTCTGACAGTTAGGCAATTTCTATTGATTTTAAAAAATGATTTTCATTGATTTTATTTATTGATTTTTAAAAATTTTTAAAATTTATTTATTTATTAAATTTATTTTTTAATTAAAAATTTTTTTAATTTTTTTTTTTTTTTTTTTTTTTGGGGGGGGGGGGTCGATCCCTTTTATGTCCATACAAAAAGATATTTCCATGTGAATTTTACTGAAAGACATTGATTAATGGCACAAAATACATGTATGTCATTTTTCAGTTTTCAAGAAGTCTTTAGTTATTGGGGTACCAAACCTTGGCGGCCATTTTCTCGCTAATTTCACAATTGAAACCAGGCGACCTCACCTCCTTCACATCCAATCGCAGATATCTTGACTTCTATTCAGGATAGAGGGATATTTTTTTCCATTGAAAGCACGCTTTCAGATGATACCTATAACTCCACTAGCCCAAAAATTGACGATCGCCTGATTTCACCACGTCATGACACGTATCTGTCCAACGTTTTGAAAGTCTGATAGACAGTAGAACAGGATAGAGGAAATTTAACACGAACAAAGTCATCACGTAGAATCAACCCTCATGTACTTTTTCTGGAAACCTTTATGATAAGTTAGGGATTTTGATGACAACGTAATATGTGAGACAGCGCGTTGGAATCAGGCTCTCGTCAAAATAATCAAAGTGAAGAAACTTGCATTTTTCGGCAGGTTTGTGAAGTTTTATAAAATTGTTGTTTTTTGGCTCAACACCTTTCATGCCCATTAAAGTACTCATTTCTGTGAGGATTTTTCTTAAAAACGTTGATTAAATGAACAAAAAATGTTAATTTTCACTTACCACGGACTCTTAAGCTAAGGAAATAACTAACATTTGGTGGCCATTTTCTCACTAATTTTACCTCTGAAAACAGGTGACCCCACCTCCTTCATTGGCAAATATCTCGACTTGTCTTCAAGATAAATGGATATTTTTTCCATCGAAGTAAAGACAAGTGAACAAGCTTTAAGGTGACACCAATAACTCTACATGCCCAAAAATTGACGAGAGCCTGATTCCT
>NW_004798426.1:153601-171123 GCF_000002075.1 Aplysia californica
CACGCTGCCTCACATATTAATGTCTCCAAATTTTGGTCACTCTACGTGAGGAGTTGGGAATGAAGAGTTGTGTCCAGCCCGCCAAGACATCCTGAGGCCATCTAGCGTAGTCACCACACGAAGAACTAAACTTTCACAAAGATTTGTCCACATCGCCATCATCAATATTTACTCATCATCATTATCATTTGTGTAAATCGTCAAACTTAAAAAAAAGGGTATTTATCCATTTTTACTTTATTCACATTATTTATACCAGTAGATCTAATTGATTTTGAAATTGTTTTTTTATTAAATAAAAAAACAACAACTATTTTACCATTTCAAGAACATAATTACTCTGATACTGATATGTTAAGTTAGAATGGCTCTTTTGGGGTCAGCAGTAGTCACGTCGAGCTGACATCTCTTCGAGCTCGAGATGGAAAAGCAAAGTTACAAAACATTAACCAAGGGACACAATTCAGTTTAAAACAAGATGATGGTTTTTAATTCTTGGTTGCCTCCCTGTACCACCATGAAAGGGACATTATGGCTTCTAAAATTATTTGCCAATAAAATTTAGTTGTGTACATTGTATTATTATTATTTCGCTTTAAGACTTCTATCAGTTTGTTGACTGTTAGTTGGTTTTGTTGTTGTTGTTGTTGTTGGTGAGGGTTTTTTCAAATCCGGATATTATATCATTCAGTATGTTAGTGCGTCTTTTATTTTTGTGTTTAGATAGAAGGAAGTAAGTAAAGACGTGAAATGTCTAACGGAGGAACAAAAAGTTCAGATCCGGTGGACAGAATATTACTCTGAACTGTACATCCTCAAAACCACAGGAGATCCACGAGTGCTCAATGTCTCCCAGTCACAAGACAATGACAAAAGCAGCATCTTAAGAGAAGAGATAGTAGCAGCAGTCTCATCACTGGAGAAAGGGAAATCAGCTGGAATAGACAACATCAAAGCAGAACTAGTTCAAGCAGGTGGAGACGCGGTCATAGACATGCTACGGATAATCTGCAACAAGATCTGGCAGACAGGCGAATGGCCAACACCATGGACTCAATCTTTGATCATCACCCTTCCCAAGAAAGGCAATCTTCAAAAATGCCAAAACTATCGTACTACAATGTATTGGCCTGGTTAGCCATCCTAGTAAAATAATGCTTGAAGTCTTTCTAAACAGACTGAAGCCACAAGCAGAGAAAACCATAGCAGAAGAACAGGCATGCTTCAGGAGAGGGCGCAGCACAACTGAACATAGTCATAGTATGTTCAACCTGATAATCATCACAGGAAAGTACCTCCAACACCAACAGGAGCTTCACCACGTATTTGAGGACTCCAAAAAAGTTTTTTTGAAATATGATCCTGTAAGGCAGCGTCCAGGAAAAAAGGAGCAGAGGCAGATCAATGAAGAGTTGGGAGGACAACATCAAGGAATGGACAGGCCTGGAACTCAAAGACATGCTCAGGAAAGTTGAACACCAGAAGGAATGGTGGAAGCTGGTGGCCAAATCTTCAAAAGCACCCAGACGGATATCCAGTCTTTTTTTCTTTAAAAAAATTTAAAGTAAATGTTTTACGGCGTTCGCAACTGCATAATACGGTCATATGGGTGCGCGGGACACACCTAACAGTAACATTTTCAGTTGGTAGGAAATTTTTTATGTTGCCCGGGTGGCGGCCGAAGCCTAGTCTTATCGATTTTGGTAAACCAAGGAATCTTTAACGTGCGTAACTTGCACACGGGACCTCCGAGATTTTTCGCCTTTGTCCAAGAAGGCTATCTATAGGTGTAGATCTTTCCTCCCATAAGACCAGGGGTGTGGTTGAAAGATAGCAGTAAGGAGCCAAGGAGTAACAGTAGAAAGGCTGCAGAAAAAAGTCAGGAGCCCAGAGGAGGGGGCAAAGGAGGTGAGGGGGTGGGGGCAGAAAGTGGAGATGAAAGCAGAAGACAGAATATTGTAAGAGGGCAGGAAAAGAGCAGAAAGGAGAACAATTTTAGGTAAGAAACAATTTCTGAAACTATCCGGATTCGAACCCGGGACCTATTGAATGAGAGGCAAACACCTTAACCTCTAGGCCATGATAGCCCCCCAAAAGTTTTTGTTTTGTTTGTTAAGGTAAGGTTTTACAGCGCTCACAACTGCATATGGTCATATGATAATGAACGCCAAGGGGTTTAGGTCAACAGAGAAGTCGTTACAGGGAATCAAGCTTACTCCGCTCACCTCTCTAGCCTCCACAAAGTCTGCTTCGATTATCAGGCACCCCGGAAATAGCAGTTCACAAGAGAGTGACAAACATACAAAAGACATAGAGGAAAAACGACGATAGTTAGGATGAGGAAAGAAAAAGCAGCAGTTCCCCTATGATGTTCTGGTACAGTATGAGCATGGCATCGATAAATCAACCCATTTATAATTCTACTGTGCATAAGAACATGTTAATATTCCCCCTTTGGGAATGGCCCAAAGACACTTCAGTCAGTAGCACTGCCCTGGTGAGGGACAGATAGTGTTTATCTTTGAATATAAAAGATATAAAGCAAAAGAAAAATTTTTTAATTTATTTAAATCGATACAAATTTTCAAAGGGAGGAAAAATGTCAGTTTCTTCAATTTCATAATTTTGACGACAGCCTGATTTTACCGCGATGACACACATAATATACCTGCCTTCATTACACCTGCATCTGCTGATTGTGGATTGGTCTGAACATCCATCTCCTCACCCACACAAGAGAATGATGTAACTATTGAGACCGTCATCATTGAATTGATGGACAAATAAGAGTGTTTTTTAGTAAGAGTTTTACGGTACTTGCAACACAAATGGTCAAAATATAAGTGCAGAAGAATAAAGGATTAACTATACTATAGTGTAACACACAGAGAAAAGAGGGAGGACAGCTAAGGGCAAAAGACGATTGATTTTAAAGATGGAGCAATCCACACCAAAACACCTACCAAAAACTACCTGCACCAAGAATGTTCAGCATGCTGATGGGGACTTAACACTTTACCATCACAAGGCTCATAGAGTAAAAACCCTTGCCATCAAAGGATAAGGCATTTTGGGGAAAATCCAAAGAAATCCGGCGGTAAACATTGCCGATCGGCAAGAAGTGACGGAAAAGTATTAAGCATTTGCGAGCGTTGTAAAACTTTTACCACACTGAAGTGAAACTGAAACAAGAGTGTTCATATACCTGGGGTACACAGTGGACTAAACTCCTGCATGGGAAGTGCAACAGTGTCCATGAGAACACCAGTCCACAGCATAGGGGCAGAAACTTGCTGTGACAAAATCTCGTATGGGTTAATAATAATTAGCTACCTCAGCATTACAAAGTTAAGTCGGACATTCTTGGACGTTTTGAGTTATTAGAAAGCAAATGTGAGGCAGCGTGGTGGAATCAGGCTCTCGTCAGTTTTTGGGCATTTAGAGTTATTAGTATCATCTTTAAGCTTGTTCACTTGTCTTTATTTGGATGAAAAAAGTATCCATTTATCTTGAATACAAGTCGAGATATTTATGAAAGAAGGAGGTGAAGGTCACCTGTTTTCAGAGGTAAAATTAGTGAGGAAATAGCCGCTAAAGGTTAGTTATTATCATAGCTTAAGAGTCTGTGGTAACTGAAAATTTACATTTTCTGTGTCTTTAATCAACGTTTTTCAGAAAAATCCACACTGGAATGAATTCTTTAATGGACATGAAAGGTGTTGAGCCAAAAAACAAAAATTTAATAAAAATTCACAAACCTGCGGAAAAATGCAAGTTTCTTCATTTTTATTATTTTGACGAGAGCCTGATTCCACCACGCTGCCTCACAAATGTTCTTTCTGCTCTATCAAAATTGTAAGATTATTTGGAGTCATTATCAAGATATTCAAAGAATTGCATTTGAAAAAGCTTGACATGATGTAAACCTCAAATACTTTGACATCAGATTTCTCAAACTAAATACTGTGCAGATAGAACATTGTAATTCCGAGGTAGCGAATTGTTTTTAAAATGTAGATGCTTTTACACACCTATCAAAAAAATTTAGACGGCTTTCAACAATGCCTGTCAGAGCCAATGCGACTGAAAGGAATGCCACATCCCAGTAGAAAGACTGAAGTACTTGACAAAATTTTTTCCCCATTTAAGAATCAAACTTGGGTCTCCTGCACGAGACAGCCAGTGAAACTCCAAACAGCTACATCACAAACACCATATTATCAGTAGTACAAGTAAAATAAAAAAACATTGTAAATCTGGATACAGCCTGTCAGGACAAAGCGCTTAAATGCTTGGCACTTTCCAGGTTACCCCCAAAAGTTGCATTAAAAAAACCCCAAACTCATTAATGTGATAAAATGAAATCAAACACAGACATGTCACACTTTCAAGACTAATTTATTAGAAAACCCCCCCCCCCCCCAAAAACAACATAACAGCAACACCCCCCCCCCCCCCCAACCACCAAAGTCTCGAGTTATTTCATCTCTCAGTTCATACAGTTTTGTGTGAAACAATCCTCATACTCTAATTAAAAGGTCTAATACAATAAAGTCTGCTTACAGGGAATTTTGCAGGACCACTGAATTTTCTGCATTTTAGAAGTAGCTCAAATACAAGCTATGCTCTTCCACAGTACACTGACAAAATTGTAAGGAGTATCACAAAGATAATAACACAGACTTACTCAATATAAGATGGGTGGACTGCACTCTGTACAAATATTTATATAATCAAATAAAAATAAATTAATAAATAGGCGTTACTATGGAAAACATACATATAGTATATAGCAGGCAAGGTCAACAGCCCACCTCCTATATTATCTGAACTGGGTTAAAAGAAGTATAAAAATACCTTTTCTTTAAAATAAACACATTTAATGTCAAGACTTTCAAAAACTATCTGTGGTTTAATCAAACAATTTTTGGGTTTTTCTTTTCTAAATTCCCATTTTAATTTCCTTTACACAGCAAAACAAATAGGTTCCACAGGAGGTATCCTGACAAGATGAGTTATTTCTCCAAATTTAGCGCCTTGAACATAGACAAATCAAGTTTCTAGACCGACTTTGAGCAAGTTACCAGGATGAAATGATAAAAGACCTTATGAACTCGAAGAGAACGGCATCACTTAATTTAAAAATCTGGACATTTGAAGCGTCGATTCTCAGCCGACATCTCCGTTTATCACAATCAGAGAAAGATGAAGAAAGCTATGACAGACCTCCCAGTACCTCCATGTCCAAATATTGAAGTTTCTTTCAGAATCTTCCGTAAAAATCGGTGCTTGAGGAAAAAAATCAGAGAAACAATCAGTCATCAGGACCCCAGTTGATTCAGATTACACTAAGACACAATTAGGGAAAATAAATGTGTATTTCAAATACACACAAATTAACACACACAAAAAAGTGTGCTTTCGTGTCATTTACATGCAAATACAGCAACTAAACGAAATAATATACCTGTGTATTTTCACTTTATTCACAATCCATTGCTTATGACTGATGGAAATGAAATTTAAGAAAAAATTTTGATTTCATGAAAATCTGATCAGGGTTCTTCCATAGCCCCCCCCCCCCCTCCCCTCCCCAAATTTAATCAAAGGGCTTCCATTTTGTCAGAGTACTTGGCAGATCTGGGTTTGCTTCTTTTTTTATATCAAAGATCTATCGTCCTTACCTCTCCCCCTTCTTTTCTTTGAATGTTACTCTTTAGTAACACCTCTAATCTGCAGCATTTACATGACCTTATTGTGTTGAACATACTGTAAAACTTTTACCGAAACAGAAACTAAAACAAATCAGAGGAGGGCTATGACCAGGCCTCCACCTGGAAGCGACGAACTCTCTCAAGAGCTTGAATGTAGGTCGTGGCCTGTTCCTTCGTCATTTCTCCGTGCTCAGAAATCACATCACACAGCGCCTCCTTCACGTCGTCAGGCATAGACTTGGCATTCCTGGAAAAATACAATCAAAAAGACCCAAAGCAATAGTTTTCATTCAGTTTTACTGGACTTGCAACAAGAATAGGTCATGCATATTGTAAGTGCAGCAGATCAGAGGTGTTACAGAGAAAAGAAGGAGGTGAGATGAGGAAGACAGATGATTGACAGAAGAAAAGAAGAAGCAAACCACACTGCAGTTCCTTCCAACCAACCAAGATTAGAGGTGTTACAAGAGGATAACAAACACAAAAAAAGGAGGAGAGATAAGGACGATAGACATTTGATAACAAAAATGAAAGAAGGAGCAAACAACACGAGAGCATCCACAAACCACCCACCAATGACTGCTCAAAAACCCAACCAAAGGGCTCAAGACAATTCTGGGCGAGGCACTGAAGGAGTTAAAATGTATAGTTAACTCAATTCAACATGTATAATAATAAAGCCTTTAATTCATGTCAATTTGCCTCACTCTGCGATGTGCAACAAATTTAGCCTATAACTCATGCTTATATGCCTCACTCTGCCATGTATTATAATAATAAATAAGCCTGTAATTGATGTCTATTTGCCTCACCCTGCCAAGTATTATAAAAAAATAAGCCTATAACTAATGCCAAGTATTATAATAAATAAGCCTGTAATTCATGTCAATTTGCCTCACCCTGCGATGTAGAACGCTCCATTCTGCTCACTCAGCACGTTCCACACCTGCCTGCCTTGCTCACGTATTCGGTGCTGCACATAGATTTTCTCATCCTGAGGGGAAAAAGTTTGGATAATACTCTTGACTGTTTTTAGTTTTAGTAAGATTTTTTACAAATCTTGGAAAACGATTATATAAGTGCTGAAGATTAGAGGTGTTACAACGGAGTTTGGGTTTATTAGCTTTAATAAGAATTTTATTGCACTTGCAACACAAACAGAGTAACATATGTACAAATGCCAAAGATTAAAGGTGTTTCTAAAAAGATACCACAAAAAAGAAGGAGGAGAGATAAGGACAGGAAATGTTCAATAGGAAAAAAAAAAGAACAGACCACACCAGAGCATCCACCAACCACCCTCTGCCAAAGAAGAGGACCACAAAAACCCTCCCCATAGAACCCGAAGAAACAACGGTTAAGAAAAGTTTTAAGAAATACTTGATTTGTGCACCTCCGTTTAGCACATTTCTAAGAAATACTAGAATTATACACAACTCTTATCTCAGAATATTCAGTTCAGCAGATGGAGCCAGCAAATTTCAGCACAATGCCACTTCTAGCCAGATGTTTGTACAGAAAATTTGTTTCTTAATGTAAGTATTTTTATGCCTGTATCGATACACTTTAGAAAATTTATGAGGTAGGCTTCCGACCCCACCTGTCAGGGCCAACCCAAGCTGAGAGGGATACAACATTATCATAGCAGAAAGACTGAGACACCCGATAACATTTTTTCCTCAAGTCCTTGTCAATTATACCGCAATAAGATGACTTACGATGTGGACTTCTTCAGAGTGACATGGTTGAGTGGAGTCATAAAAAAGACGCATCTTTACCTGATCCCTAGAGAAAGCTGTGTGAAGGCTGACGAGACCCTTTTCCTCCAGCTTTGCAAATTCCTCTTCACAAAAGAAATCTTTGTGCTTGCTGCGACAGCCGAAAAACAGCACGACTCCTGAAAGAAAGAAGTAAATGAGTACTATAATAGCAGACCAAATGATTTTATACATATTGTCGTCAATGTTCATCACATTGTTGTATGCCAAAATAAAAGGTTTTCAGAGGATGCGAGAATCTGTTCAGGACACTATCTTAATACTAAACGTTTAATTTGTTTAAATCCGTTACAATTTTAAGGAAAGGAACACCTTGATATTTCCGCATGGATATTACTGAAAAACACTGACCAAAGTCACACAAAAAATGTAAATTTAGTTTCCAAAGACACTCCAGCTTTGGCAGCTATTTTCTCACTACTTTTACCTCTGACACCAGGCAACTCCCACCTCCTTCAAGCACAGATATCTCGGCTTCTGTTCTATACAGCTGCATATAAAAAAAAAAAAATCAAAAGCAAGATAAACGAACAAGCTTTAAGATAATATCAATAACACCATATGCCCCACAATTTGATGAGAACTTGATTCCAATGTGTCGTGGTACAAACGTATGGAAAAGAATTTAAATTTCTGTCCACTTACCACCTTTTCCTTGAGAAGCTCTTTCTTGTATAACACTGCGGAATGGTGCCAAACCTGTACCTGGAAAGGAAGGGAAAGAAATAAACTTAACTTTTGTTCTGCTTTCTAGAGTCCAGTATGCACATAGAGAAGAGATTTCCTGGTCCCAATTTAAAAAAAATAAATTAATGTATAATCTTGGCATTTAAAACAAGTTTGTAATGAAAAGATTTCCGCACCCCACTGATTTTGCCAGGCACATACTAGACTGTATAGAATAATCTAAGAGGGGCAGATTTCTGCCTTTACCGGTATAATATACAGTCATCCATTGTTGATCAAAGTAGCTGCGAGATTTCATCCTAATAAGTTTGACTGAGATACCCAGTACGGCTTTGGTCAAAACAGAATCTAACCTTGCAGAAAATGCACATATTATACTTTTACAAAGGTAACAGGGAAAAAGTATGTTAGGCATTCTCATGGTCTGCCTTTTGACCACATACTTTACTTTTACTTTACTTTTCTGATCCAGCGGCCATTTGGGTTCTAGCCCTTTGGCCTGTCGATATGGCAAAGAAGCCTTTTGACCACATGAAGAGTATAAAAATAGTCATAAATTAGTAACATTACTTACCATGATCATGAATTAGTAACACAGCACTTATCATGGTAAACAGAATACAGTAATAATGACGTTTTCTTATCTTACCTGGACCCACCAACACAAGAGGGACATCGTGGTCTGCGGGGAATCGTATGGTCCCTTTTTTGACCCAGATGGGCACGTATGTGTCTTGTCTGTCCGGACTGAGGCTGGACAGCCAGGTGGAGCAGACGCCGCGTCGTGCATTCTGAAGTTTTGTGCGGTAGCGAACGACAGCCATGAGAAGATGCAGCTGGGTTGGGTGGGCCTGAGGAGAGACATAGAGTCAAACCTGCTCTAACGGTCACCTGTATAAGACAATCACCTGTATAAGACAATCACCTGTATAAGACAATCACCTGTATAAGACAATCACCAGTTCAAATGGCCACTCCCCATTTTTTCCTCGTGCATTTTATAATATCATAATAACACTATGTAAGATGTCCACCAGTCTAAAACAACCATTTTTCTCCTCGAGAATAGATGGCCGTCTTCAACAATTTCACACGTACTTGCCTGAACATTGTTTTTCCCCGGCATGAAATTACCACTATTGTGTCGATGTGTCTTACCTATACAAAACAATCATCAGACCCTTGTGTGGCATCACAGTGAAATCATACACTCGTCAAATCAATGAAATCAAAGAAATCAACAATTTTCTCCTATTTGGACAATTTTTATCAAATTTCTTTTTCTTTCTTTTTTTTTTTTGGGGGGGTGGGGGGGGGGGGGTGGGGGGTGGGAGGGGGATCAACACTTTTTTATGTCCTTCTAAACACATATTTCTGTGTGGATTTTACTGAAAAACCATTGATCAAACACATAAAAAAATGTTAATTTTCAGTTTTCAAGGACACTCGAGATTTGGAAGTCATCAAATTTTTGCGGTCATTTCTTCACTAATTTTACCCTTGACACCAGACCAGGTGACCCCCACCCTCTCCTTCGTTCACAAATATCTCAACTTCTGTTCAAGATAGATGGGTATTATTTTTTTTCATCAAAAAAAGACAAATGAGCACGTTTTAACATTATACCAACAATTTCATCTGCCTAAAAACTGACGAGCGGCTGATTTCATTGCGTCATGACACATGTATATACAGTCGAACCTGCTCTAACTACCTCCTGTAAAAGACAATCACCTGTACAAATGGCCACTTCCCATTTCTCCCCTCGAGTATTTTTTACATTAAAGTGGCTATAATGAAACAGAAAAACAAATGCAGAAAATATTAAGTTCTTCTAACCTCCTTTCAGTAAAAATACCAAAAGTAACACTTTATTAATTTTTTTTAAAAGGAAAAAACAAAAGAGCGGGATCCCTGCAAAAACGACTCACCTTTATTGAAGAAGCTATGGAGAAAGCTCTGGGCTGAAGGGCAGGGATGACATCAAAGAGGTGATCAAATGGGATCCGTTTACTGGTCTTGTGAAAGTCTTCAAGAATCTGACGAGATTTTATTTGTATGAGTAATGTGAAGCACATCAACACCATAATGGTCATTTGGTGCTGGGAAAAAAAGACCGACAGAGGGAAACACCAGAAGGGGGAGGGAATGAAAGGATTATTATTGGAACAATATTTCTTGTATTATTATTATTTGTGCAGTGAGTACCTTTTTAGGGGATGTGAGCTATATAAAAGTAATTTATAGCATTATCTGTAACATTCTTGATCCAGGAACTCTCACTGTAGCCTGTCATACGTTGAATCTAGAAAAACTAAAACAAACCTAATAATAATAAAGAGCGTTCGTATGGCGCAAATTCCCACTCCACAGCAAGCTCTGTGCGCTTCACAATCTATATTATAACCCCAGCTGACCTGATAGCATTTCGAAACAACTTCAACTACTGGAAAGCATACACTGCAAGCTGCCATTTTATCTGCACTAAAACACTAACATATTGACAAAACCTTTTGCTGTCTATGGCCGGGTACCCATTCTAACCTGGGTAGAGTGAGGCAATTCATGTCAAGTGTCGTTCCTAAGGACAAAATGTTGGTCTTGACGCTCAAACCCCTGAACTCACAACCTCACGAGTACGAGTCCGGTAGCCTAAACACTGGACTACCGATACCGCATCTTCAAAATGTAAAGAGATACATTATGTATAAATTTCTTACAGAAAGAGTTATTTCCACATCAAAACAGAGATCATTTCTTTACATGTGTTACAGAACTAACAAGTACCTCCAAAATGGTTCTCTTCACTCTGTTGCAATATGAATACAGCTCTTCCTGAGGAATAAAAAAGTTTCACTCATGAGAAGAGATATTGGCACAACCTGTACTCTGCATTATGGAAACTTTATTTCACAAATGACTGTTTCATGTGATGTGATGTGGGCCAATTGCCTAAAACACTGAGTAAACTTACTTATTAACTTAATAAAAACAAAAAAATGTTTTAAAACTAAATTCCCTCAACCAAACAATATTTCAAACATAATGAATAATCATGGAAATTTTGAAAATATGTACACAGTATTATCTATTTTACTGTAAATCTGAAGCAAACATCACTCCATCTATTAAAAATTAATTACCCTGGATCTTTGGTCTGTCAGTGAACCAGGGAGATGAAGGCGGTATTATTGTTAACATCAAAACACAAAAAGCACATAGCTGCCAACTTTTCAAAACAAAATAACAGGCTCTAGGTACACAGCGGTTAAAGACGGTGGGCATTGAATAAGTGGCCCCTCTCCAAACCTTCACACACATTTTTCATCAGGCAGTAAATTCACAAACTGCTCCTAGTAGACCAGCAGCAATTATATAAGAAATGTTAACTGTAAAACCTCTCCAATGGAATAAAAGGATCTGTTCTCAAAATCGTTTGCAAATTTAGTCTTGAAAGTTAAAAATTTTTCTTAAATCATCAGCAAGTCACTGAGGAGCCAAACTAGAAAACAATTCATATTTTCTGACACAAAAACAGACTTCAGTGCTCAGACCCTCAAAAGAACGTAATATATATCGACTGCTCAGAGTAAGACTTCACCATACATCCTTTGGGAAAGTGTGGAGAATGGTGTCTTACAATGAGAAGTCGAAATGTCTTTTGTTTGTTTTGGAAAGTGTGTTATAGGGCACGCAACTGCATAAGGTCATATGAGATTGCGGGACACATTAAACATTTTCAGTTTGGTAGGAATTAATTAGGAAATTTGCACGTGTGGCGATGGAAGCCTACTCTTTTCGATTTTGGACCACCAAGGGATCTGCAACATGCACACAGGACCTCAGAGATTTTTTCGCCCTTATCCGAGAAAGCTAAGTGCTAGATATTACCTACCCTAATATCAGGGATGTGGCTGAAAGAGAGCAGTAAGAAGGAGCCAAGGAGTAAAAGAAGAAAGGGGGGGGGGGCTAGTAAAAGGAGATAACAGAACATAATTTAACAGCAGGAGAGGAGGTGAAACGAGAAAACTTTTAGACAAGAAACAAGAAAAATTTCCGTTACTATCAGGTTTTGAACACGGGACCTATTGAATGAGAGGCGAACACCGTAACCTCAAGAACAAGAGAGCCCATGATATGTCCTTAACATACTGGTTGGCAGCTATGGTTAAGATCTTATCACACAAAAAATCTACCTGTCCTTCTGGGGTGCAGAACTCTTCCAGCTTCTCTCTCTCCAGCTCATCATCGGCGTGGTACTTCAGCAGCTCGAAGAAGGACTTCCGCGGGACTGAGTTGATGTCCAGATAGTGCGTGACGAGCCAGCGTATACTGCAAGGGGACGGGAATCTGGCGGGCAGAGGCACGTCTGTTTATGGCAAAACAAAACAAAAATTAATAAAAGAAAAAATAAAATAAAAAGAAAGACAAACATAAAATTCACATTACATTATCTGTTTAATTCATTTCACCTGGCCACAGAACATATACTTAGGACCTGCGTGCTTGCCACGGCCTTAGGTTTAGTTTTAGTAAGTGTTTTACGGCACTTGCAACACAATAAGGTCTATATGAGTGCCGGAGATTAGTGATATTACAAGAGAGTAACAAACACAAAAAAGAAGGAGAGGAGAAAAAGACGATAGATTTTTGATAGGAAAGAAGAAGAATACCACACCAGAGCACCCGCCAACCACCCACTTTGCCCTGGCCGGTCAACATAAACAGACGTAGCCAGTTTTACTATATTAGTGCTCTTATCCACGTTTCCGGTTTCTCCAAGAGAAATAGAATATCCCATACATTTATTGACAAAGAAATGGTGGCCAAGCCAATTAATACTGTACCTTTCATGAACCCAAATAGGAAACAGCAGAAAGTAATAGTAATAATGATAATAATAATATAACTGATAATAGTAATAACAATGATGACAATAATGAAAATTATAATAATAATAATAATAATAATAATAATAATAATGATAATAATAATAACAATAATAATAATAATAATAATGATAATAATGATAATAATACCAATGCTACTACTACTACAACTAAAAATAACAACGATAAAGATTTCTTCTTTTGCACCAACTCCCACATGGCTCTCCCTGCTTCATAACAAAATAAGATTTCAATGAAAGTCATGCGTACTGGCCCATTCAATGTACAACAATCTGTTCAAATACATATACATCAGTAATCTGACAAAGAACACACAAATAAAAAAAAAAAGACTAAAAACTCCCCCAAAATAAAAACAATCACGGTGGCCTCTGATCTCACTTGTTGTTGAAAGAGAAATCAAACTAATTGCATTTATAAAGAACTCTATTCCATACAAGTCATTATAGTAATAATAATGGATTGTATATATATAGCACTCTATCCAATACGAGTATAAACTTCGAGCGCTTCACTAATATCACATGACCACTGAGTGTAATACTTCATTCATATAAGATAAAATATATCAAAGTAACAAGAAAACCAGTTCAACTGCAAAAAGAAGAACTTTCTCAACTATACATTAACTCACTTGCGACTGGGCCCTTTCACCAGTCACAAGTGTTGAAGACTGGCGTTTTTGGGGGTATTTCAATAAATCACCACAACTCTCAGAATTACCCTATTGTAATCATTTTTTGACACAGTAAAGTAACATTCAAGCTTAATCTAATACAAAAAACTAAAGTTGTCTAAGTCTAATACTTTAATTTGTATGATTTTTTAAAAATTGGCATGAATTTGATTTTCCTAAAAATTTCCAGAGACGTGACAAGTAGAATGAAATTCACTGCAACAACAAAAATAAAAGTTCAAAGTGTTCTGCTTTGATTTGTATACATGTGCGAGTGTTTGGTGAAAATATAAAAGCTGGTCTGTGCATTGATTCAGACCCATACACTGAATTACATGAGACAGATGTACGGCACGTCGTTGTGATTTCGTTGCGCGAAAAACAACACCGGTACTAGTGCTAGATCTAGCCCTAGAACTACGACTTGGGCTGTGTTCGGGTACATATCCAGGATCCTAACTATTAGACACATCATATTCTGAGACACTAGAACTAGTAAAACGCACAGAAGTATAGAAAACGGCGAAATTATGTGATTCTTGTTCATGCGACTTCTTCGACTGTTACTACGACGCGACTGTCGGATTACTATCAGCTGTATAGAAAAAAACAAAGCGCGAGTTCCGGTCTGTTCAACCCCAGTTGGGGTCACTGTCCTTCACCTTCAATAACTTAAAAACTACTGACCCCCAGAGATACGAAACGAGGTCTAAGTAGCTCAGGCTTGGCCAAACAAGGGTACGAGGCGGGTCTCGCGATCTGTGCGTGATTTGTAGAGCGGAAAAAAAATTCCAAAGTTGGTCACGCAGGGCTTGTGAGACCCGTCGCGAGCGTCCCGGCGGGGGTCACGCAACTGTTGTGTGACCCGTCTGAAGTGAGTTAACCATATAAAGTTGTTCCTGCATCCGATCCGGACATTGGGTATTGCCTTATTTGTGAGACAACTTCCTGGGCCTTCGGCATATTGTGGTAGCGTGGCCAGTTCCTTTCCAAGCTGCCTTTACTTCCCCAACTTGAAGTCAGACACCCATTTCTGCTGGGTGGGCAGGAGAGGGTGAAAAAAAATTTGCTTCCGAACCGAGGCTCAAACCCGGATTTTTCTTCTTCGCAGACGAGTGCACTAACCGCTTTGCCACCGCACCCTCTATACACAAAGAAGAACTTCCTCAACGATACATTAACCATATATACATGTACGCACAGCAAAAAAGGCAAAACATATCAGCACTTACTAACACACTACAACTAAGAATTCAACAAATGAGTCTTGAGCTTTAGTATGAGCTGTGAAGGAAGAACACACAAACCTGGATCATTTTCCTCCAATCTGAACATCTGATCTGGATTGAGTTCGAGCAGAGAGAGGAAAGCCTCCACTGTGTCGGTTAAGTTCTCCGGGTGAATCATCGCTACATCCCCAGGTTCAAAACTGGAACAGAAAATGAAAAAAAAAATAATTGACATAATGTTGTCAGCAAGCCGTTAAAATTTATACCAGGCCCAGAAAGAAAAATTTTACGGGAGAGAGACAGAACTATTTCATTCTTTAAAAATTGTACTTACTTTATGTATTTTTTCCCACCTTTTTCTTTCAACATTAAGAATTTGAATTTCAGAAAAATATTTCTTGAGCACATGCAAATGACACCACGGATTAAGAAACAGATTTTTTTAAAATCCATTAAAGTATGTTTTGAGAAGTGGTTCATAGGCCATGCATAGAGAGCTGCAGACTGGAAAATGAAAAGATATCCTAAACAATCTTGTTCATTTTAAGACTTGTATACGAGACTATTAAATAAATGCAGGACTGACATAGAATCTGTTCAGGTAAACATACCATCGGCCAGTTGGTAAAACGTACTTGGCCCCCCAAAATTGCTCGGTATCAAAACTCATTACGTGATCCAAATTGTTTACAACAGCGCTCCTTTCCCATTTCAAAGCATACATGGGAACCCAATCAACCTTATTTTTGTTTTAACAACCCTGGCCTTTCTGCTATGACTTAAAACAAATACTTCAGAAATCATAACTGAAAAGTAGAAAAGAAAGAAGTACAAGATAGTTAGTGAATGATGCATTTTGACTTCTTAGTGAAAGACTCCACTATGTTATGCCTAATGAAAAGTGACGAATGATGGAATCTTACACTGAGCAGTCCATTTCAATTAAACTGGTGATCCCAATCTCAACTTCCAACACACACCCTTCTCATAACAAAAACAAAAAGCTTGCCAATTCTTATTGACAATGCAGTAACAATTCAGACCACTATTCAACCTGCTACAGTAACAAAGAATTCTGGGCAAAAAGTACACTTTGACTTAGAATTATTTTCTAATTGACAATGAGTACCTAAAGATTCAAACCAGAATGTACTCTTTGACTTACAATTATTTTCCAATTGACAATGTGTACCTAAGAATTCTAAGCAAAATGTAACCTCTGACCTAAGTCCCGAGCCAGTGATGTCCAGCTTGATGAGACGGACGTCCTGGAAGTGGTCAGCGGCGGTCACTCTTTGATTGGACAATAATCTCGCATGAAATGGACACAGAGGGCCCGGACTTATATCACTGGACACAGGAAGGGGTCGCTCCTCTTGAGAAGACTCCATGTCCACAAACACAGCTTTGTACTTAGGGGGAGGGCTGAGGAAAGACAGGAGTAAAACAAAAAAAAGCGTAGAGGATTTTTTCAAGCCCCCATCAACAAAACAAAATTTAGATAATTTGGGAGGCAGTTGGTGTTTTGTTCTGTATTCTAGGCCATTGGCCCCTATAATACCCCCCGCCCATTTTACAGAAGAGACCTCCATGGAAACTGAATAAATTATAAATGAAATACATTTCAATAACATTTTTAAAACATTTCAAACTCTGTACGGTAATCTAATCAATTTTTTAAATAAGAAATTTAGGGCATATCAACACAAAAGATTAGAGGTGTTACAAGGGAGTAATAAACACATAAAAGAAGAACGAGAGATAAGGATGACAGCTGTTTGATAAGAAAGTAGGAGCATACCCCACCAGAGCACCCACCAACCACCCACTTACCGATATCTAAGAGATTGGATTGAGTATGATCAGACCAAGTCAGCAAATAGCCTTGTCTGTTAAACTCCCTTGAAACAAGACGAGATAAAGAACATCCCGTTGGGGATTTAAATCAGAGTCATCCGTGCAAAAGTCCACCATTTTGATTGTGCGAAAAATAGTATGTTTGCTTAAATAAAGAGAAGCACATCGATACAATAATGCCTCCCTCCTTCAAAGTCTCTCCCAGAGGAGGAAGTCTCAGCCATTGTTGTATGCATAATATTACAGACCAGTGATTGAGCATCGACTTATTGAAGCTGTCTATATTTCTCATATTCCAATTTCATCAAATCATATGATTAGAACTGGTGTGTGTGTGTGTGTGTGTGTATGTATGTGTGCATGTGTGTGTGTGCATGTGTGTGTGCGGGGGGGATGGGCGGGGGGTTAATTTGTATGTAGTCCCACCTCAGGTACTTGCCTGAGATCTATCAAAGAATGCAAAGAAACAAAGAAGAAAAAGAAGAGCTTCCAGCATACTCAGTGCAAGACGTTCACCTACCACACAGACTCGCTGATCACTTCCAAGCCTGAGGGCAAGGGCCACATTTCCATCACTTTGGCCCACAGCTCTGACAGCCAGGGAGATACCACTGCATCCACTCTGCAAAATGACGCCCACAACATTTATAACGTATTCTTAGAAGTAATGA
>NW_004798426.1:171223-173663 GCF_000002075.1 Aplysia californica
TGTATTCTAGGCCATTGGCCCCTATAATACCCCCACCACATTTTACAGAAGAGACCTCCATGGAAACTGAATAAATTATAAATGAAATACATTTCAATAACATTTTTAAAACATTTCAAACTCTGTACGGTAATCTAATCAATTTTTAATAAGAATTTTAGGGCATATCAACACAATTACGTCATATAAGTGTCGAAGATTAGAGGTGTTACAAGGGAGTAATAAACACATAAAAGAAGAACGAGAGATAAGGATGACAGCTGTTTGATAAGAAAGTAGGAGCATACCCCACCAGAGCACCCACCAACCACCCACTTACCGACATCTAAGAGATTGGATTGAGTATGATCAGACCAGTCAGCAAATAGCCTTGTCTGTTAAACCTACCCAAAACAATGTGGGTTAAATTTAAATCAGAGTCATCCGTGCAAAAGTCCACCATTTTGATTGTGCGAAAAATAGTATGTTTGTTTGCTTAAATAAAGAGAAGCACATCGATACAATAATGCCTCCCTCCTTCAAAGTCTCTCCCAGAGGAGGAAGTCTCGGCCATTGTGGGTAATATTACAGACCAGTGATTGAGCATCGACTTATTGAAGCTGTCTATATTTCTCATTTTCCGATGTAGCAATATCATCAAATCATATGAATAGAACTTGTGTGTTTGTGTGTGTGTGTGTGTGTGTGTATGTGTGTGTGCGTGTGTGCCTGCATGTGTGCGAGCGTGCAAGTCCGCATGTGTGTGTGCATGTATGTGTGGGGGTTAATCTGTATGTAGTCACACCTCAGGTACTAGCCTGAGATCTAGCAAAGAATGCAAAGAAACAAAGAAGAAAAAGAAGAGCTTCCAGCATACTCAGTGCAAGACGTTCACCTACCACACAGACTCGCTGATCACTTCCAAGCCTGAGGGCAAGGGCCACATTTCCATCACTTTGGCCCACAGCTCTGACAGCCAGGGAGATACCACTGCATCCACTCTGCAAAATGACGCCCACAACATTTATAACTTATTCATAGAAAGAATAAGGATGTAATTATCATTCCAAAGTTTAGAAAATAATGTGTTGCTAGTAAGAGCATCTGTTAAACAATGTTCTATTAGAATGATATTTGCATTTTCAAAACTTTTTATCACAAGATAGCCAGTCTGAGGTTTTCTAAAAAGAACAAAAATAAACCTACGGGAATATCATTTGTCATTTTATAAAATGCAAATTCTCCCAAATATTGCCATTGTTCATAGTTCTTAGGTTGTCAGACAGTAGAAGCCTAAGAAACAATAATGGGCACTAAGTCTGCAAGTTTTTTTCTTTGTGTCAATTCATACTACAATTAGTAGGTACTGCAGATGACAGAAGTCAAACAACATTCAATAGCTTTACATGAAGAAACAAATGGACCCGTTACCGTCTTACATTGTGCCCAGTGGATCTGCATGATAAAATAAAACACGCCAGGATACCTAGATATGTCATCTCTGGATCAGAGGTTGACATGCAATGATGACTTGCCAGTGCCTTCGGTCTCTTGCTGCTGTTTAAATATTATCATACTCAGGCCAGTTCATCGACGTTTATAATCTTTAAAGCATTAAAACATATCAGCACTTACTAACACACTACAACTAAGAATTCAACAAATGAGTCTTGAGCTTTAGTATGAGCTGTGAAGGAAGAACACACAAACCTGGATCATTTTCCTCCAATCTGAACATCTGATCTGGATTGAGTTCGAGCAGAGAGAGGAAAGCCTCCACTGTGTCGGTTAAGTTCTCCGGGTGAATCATCGCTACATCCCCAGGTTCAAAACTGGAACAGAAAATGAAAAAAAAATTAATTGACATAATGTTGTCAGCAAGCCGTTAAAATTTATACCAGGCCCAGAAAGAAAAATTTTACGGGAGAGAGACAGAACTATTTCATTCTTTAAAAATTGTACTTACTTTATGTATTTTTTCCCACCTTTTTCTTTCAACATTAAGAATTTGAATTTCAGAAAAATATTTCTTGAGCACATGCAAATGACACCACGGATTAAGAAACAGATTTTTTTAAAATCCATTAAAGTATGTTTTGAGAAGTGGTTCATAGGCCATGCATAGAGAGCTGCAGACTGGAAAATGAAAAGATATCCTAAACAATCTTGTTCATTTTAAGACTTGTATACGAGACTATTAAATAAATGCAGGACTGACATAGAATCTGTTCAGGTAAACATACCATCGGCCAGTTGGTAAAACGTACTTGGCCCCCCAAAATTGCTCGGTATCAAAACTCATTACGTGATCCAAATTGTTTACAACAGCGCTCCTTTCCCATTTCAAAGCATACATGGGAACCCAATCAACCTTATTTTTGTTTTAACAACCCTGGCCTTTCTGCTATGACTTAAAACAAATACTTCAGAAATCATAACTGAAAAGTAGAAAAGAAAGAAG
>NW_004798427.1:0-7294 GCF_000002075.1 Aplysia californica
CTTTGCGCTTGACCCGCCTCGAGTCGCGCAGCCAGTCGCCTCTTTGTCTTTGTAATAATTTTCACTGCTGCGCTCTGCTGTGCCCGCTCTGCTTGCAGTGTGGCCAGAGCCGTATGCAGTTGTGAGCGCCGTAAAACACTTTTTAAAAAACAACCCAAAAACCAACCCAAACCCCCCCCCCAATATATTGCCTTTTGTTATTGTCGATGGGTGGGGGGTGTCAATGACAGAACCTTCTCGTTTCCTTTCCTCTGTAGTTTGTGCCTGTCTGTCGTATTTTTCCCCTACATTTTGATAATTATTGCCTTGGATGTGCTTTTCTTTGCTTAAACTGTAACGTTTAATTAATTTGACTTCAAATTTATTTTTCACAGAAAGCCAGCACCCACATGAGAAGCCAACAGCTGACAGTCACCCAAGAAGCTGACACCCTGCCCAGACAGCACGGACCTTCCACTCACTCTTAGACAACCAGCCAGACGAATATACTGCCACAGCTACCCTGAAATGGACTTCTGTCAGTTACACCAGCGAACGATAACTGACAACTATAACAGCTGACTGTGCGCTTTGATTTCTCAAGCTTGTGTAATATTGTGCGGGTAGGGCTGTAAAAACATGGACTCAACGACAGAAACATTCTTTGTATGATGAACTGTTTCAGATATTGTACAGAAGCTGCTTCAATATATGAGATCACTGAACTAGAAAGATGACGAGACATCAGACGGTTTGTTCACTTTTCTGGTCCAACAAGTATCAAAGTGGTCTGCTTCTACGATTTCCGTATATCACACTCAGGCTTGAAGTGACGCAGTGGGGCTGTAGAGATAGGCAGATAGGTTGATAGGGAGCTAGGTGGATAGGCTAGGTTCAGAGTAGGATTTTGTAGATATTGCCATGGCCATGGCGGGAGGTAGTTGAGGGAGCAGTGTAGGTTTTTCTTTTTTTGGGGGGAAGGGGGGGGGGGGTTGCAAGGGTAGAATGGTAGGGGTAGAGCTTCCTGCTAATTTTGAGTTTGAGTGTGATGATGTTGGAGTGGCGTGTATACTGGATTGTCCCTTAAATTTAAATGGACCACATGGACCACCAAGAGGAGCACCTGCAGACAGGACATCTACAGGAGGTATTTGTCTGGAAAATATGTCTCGGTGTTCATTATTGTAGTTTTTCGAGTTAAAGGTAAAAGTTTTATTGTTGCATTTAGGTGGAAAGAGAGAATGATAAAATGTATTTTTACTGAAAGGTTTTTATTAATGACCTTCTGTCCTTTTAAACTGGTGGTAAACAATATTATAACGACTCTTTTTATATTTTGAAACAAAAATGCAAACTGTTTAGACGTAAGACAATCGTATTAATTGACAAATGATGAAACATATTTTTGGACAAATTTTTAAAAATGTCTTTGATGCTTTTTAAACCAGTAGCAAAAATATTTTAGCGACAGTTTATTTTTTCAAAAAAAGAATAAAAACTGTATGTATAGATATAAGACGATTATATTAATTGACTCGTCTTCATCATCAGGACCAGCCACGGACAGGAGGACCGGCCGGAGGAGCACCCACAGACAGGAGCATCTACAGGAGGTAGCCTATTTGTCTGGAAAATAAAATGTTTTGGTTGAAACATTTTTTGTTAATTTATAATTAAAGCAAAGTTTTAAAAATACCCCCCCCCCCCCCGGGTGGTGACACTGACTGAAGTGTCTGTAGGCCATTCCCAAAGGGGGGGGGGGGCATTTCTCATTTTTATTAGAGTTGGGGCGTGCGGATGGACGGGTTCGTTACTCGCGGACTCAGTCAGAACGAGCGGGTAACGGACGGCCATGCGAGCAGACTGCGGACCTCAAGACAGTTCATTTTTTGGGTCCACTCCACAATTTTACTCTCTCAGCGAGCAGACTGCGGACCTCAAGTCAGTTCTTTTTTTTTTTTGGTCCGCTCCACAATTTAATTCACTTAACGGGCGGGCGAACGGACTAACTCTAGCACACGAGATACTCGACTCGATGTTAAGCCCCCCGTCTATTGTTTGTTAGTTAGGCATTAGTGTTTCAAGCCACTAGCGGTGCCACAGGGAGTGAGAGAGGCTGGTGACGTAGCACTATGTGTGTAACCTTTCACCTCGTGTGTGACTCGCACTGTGTATGTACCAATTTAACCTGAAGGCGAAGTTTAAAGAATTAGGGTCGATAGTGCCGTAAAACACCTACTCAGTCAATCAAAAACGAATTTCCAATGGCCTTTTTATGGGGGGGGGGGGGGAGAGCAATTTCCAGCATGAACACCTAGCTACAATGTGGGGCAGGAGTGTGAATGTTTTACGAGGGGGGCAGGGTGTAAACAGTATGCAATAGGAGTCGCTCCCCGTCCGTCTGTCTACCTCCTTGAATGCATGGAGTCTCTCTATCCATCCGTCCGCTCGCTGGCTAAACGAACTGTTGTCTCTGTCCGATGAGTAGCGAGTAGCGAACTACTCTTCACAAGCGGATGGCTCGTTACCCGTCCGCTTGTTTGCGGGTAGTGCCAGCGAGCACTTCGTTACTCAAGGACGCTGATTTAGCGTTCTTATGTACAGTAGAATTGTAAAAGGGCTGATTCAACAATGCCATGCTCATAACTGTGCCTTAACTACAACAGGGAACTGCTGCTTTTACTTTCCCAATCCTTACTATCGTCATTTCCTTCTATTTTTTTGTTTGTCACACTCGTGTGACCCGCTATTTCCGGGGTGCTTTGAAAGTCGAGACTTTGTGCTGTTGAAGCCAGAGATGTGAGCAGAGTAAGCCCGATTCCCTGTAAAGACTTCTCTGTTGACATCCACCCCATGGTGCTCATATGACCTTATGCAGATGTGAGCGCCGTAAAACCTCTACCAAAAAAACAAAAAAAACCCAGAATCTAATGGTTCTTTTGATTTAAAGGTAAGTTTTATTTTTACATTTAGGTGAAAAGAGAAAATAATAAGAGGCCTACGTATTTACTGACAGATTTTTTATTAATGTCCTTTTAAACCAGTAATAAAAATATATCAACTATTTATTTTCTGAATGAAAAATGGAAACTTTATAGATATAAGACGATTGTATTAATTGACATGTCTTCATCACAAGGACCAGCCGCGGACAGGAGGACCAGCCGGAGGAGCACCCATAGACAGGAGCATCTACTGGAGGTATTTGTCTGGGAAACATGTCTTCGAACATTATTGATCAATTACTTTTACTTTTTCATCCTCTGTTGCCATTATGCATAGAGGGGAGATGCAGTTTTCTATGGTAGGCCAGCTCCGCAGCTCTTTCAGTTCGGATACTATGATTTATCAGGGCTTCCTTGACAACTTCAATCCACCTTTTGTGTGACCTTCCTTCTCCTTTATAGCTTGAGTGCTTGGTGTTATAGGTTCTCAAGGCTGGCTGGCTAGGTAACATACGTAACAGGTGGCCGAACCAATTTGTTCTGTCTTTCCTTGAAATGCAGTCAGATGTCCCAGTGTAAATAGCATAATGTAATCAAACATTGAAGTGAAGTTAGAAAAATATATTTATTTAAAAAAAATTTTTTTTTCAAGCTGTAAGGCTTTTAATTGCATTTCGTTGAAAAGGAAAAATAAAAAACGTATTTACTTACAGATGTCTATTAATGTCCTTTTAAACCAGTAGTAAAAATATAATATCAACTCTTTATTTTCTGAAACAAAAATGGAAACTATAGAGACACAAGGCGATTGTATTAATTGACACGTCTTCGTCACCAGGACCAGCCACGGACAGGAGGACCAGCCGGAGGAGCACCCACAGACAGGAGCATCTACAGGAGGTATTTGTCTGGGAAATATGTCTTGGAACACTATTTATTAATCATTAAAATAAAATTAGAAAAATAACTATTGGTTTTGTTACTTCAAGGTGAAAGACTTGTTTTCGCATTTTGGTGAAAAAGAAAAATAAACCCGTTTTTATTCATGTCTTTTCTGGCCTTTTAACATGCAATTTGAAATCACGTTTCCGCGTAATTCTCTCGTGTTTGTGGAAATGCGACCCGACATATTTCGTTTAAAAAACTACCTGTTTCGAGTCAAACTCATCAATAAAGCATTACGCAGATGTAGAATTCATTTATCTTTGACTTCCGGGTCAAGCTAAAGGCTTGTTAGCACATACTTTTTTATATTCGGCTCGTACCATAATACAATAATGACTTCGCATCGGTCCAGCCATACTTATGGACCTCGATTGCCGGACGCTGCCACTGTCCAGACATAGTTAAAGAGTTAAACCAGTAGTAAAAATGTTATATCCCCTTTAGTATATTCTGAAACAAAAATACAAACTGTATAGATACAATACGATTGTATTAATTGACATGTCTTCATCACCAGGACCAACCACGGACAGGAGGACCAGCCGGAGGAGCATCCACAGACAGGAGCATCTACAGGAGGTATTTGTCTGGAAAATAATGTCTTGGAACATTATTTGTTAATTTATAATTAAAGCAACATTTTAAAAATACCCCCCCCCCCTTCCCCCGGGGTTGTGCTACTGACTGAACTGTCTGTAGGCCATTCCCAAAGGGGGGACATTTCTCGTTTTTATTAGAGTTGGGACGAGCGGATGGACGGGTCCGTTACTCGCGGACTCAGTCAGAACGAGCGGGTAACGGACGGCCATGCGAGTGGACTGCGAACCACAAGACAGTTCTTTTTTTTTTGGTCCAATCCACAATTTTACTCTCTCAGCGAGCAGACTGCGGACCTCAAGTCAGTTCTTTTTTTTTTTTGGTACGCTCCACAATTTAATTCACTTAACGGGCGGGCGAACGGACTAACTCTGGCACACGAGATACTCGACTCGATGTTAAGCCCCCTGTCTATTGTTTGATAGTTAGGCATTAGTGTTTCAAGCCACTAGCGGTGCCACAGGGAGTGAGAGGCTGGTGACGTAGTACTATGTGTGTAACCTTTCACCTCGTGTGTGGCTCACACTGTGTGTGTTCCAATTTAACCTGAAGGCGAAGTTTAAAGAATTTGGGTCGATAGTGCCGTAAAAGACCTACTCAGTCAATCAAAAAAGAATTTCCAAAGGCCTTTTTATGGGGGGGGGGGGAGCAATTTCCTGCATGAACACCTAGCTACAATGTGGGGCAGGAGTGTGAATGTTTTACGAGGGGGGCAGGGTGTAAATAGTATGCAATAGGAGTCGCTCCCCGTCCGTCTGTCTACCTGCTTGAATGCATGGAGTCTCTCCATCCACCCGTCCGCTCGCTGGCTAAACGAACTGTTGTCTCTGTCCGATGAGTAGCGAGTAGCGAACTACTCTTCACAAGCGGATGGCTCGTTACCCGTCCGCTTGTTTGCGGGTAGTGCCAGCGAGCACTTCGTTACTCACGGACACTGATTTAGCGAGTCTGACCCTACTCATGTTCTTATGTACAGTAGAATTGTAAAAGGGCTGATTCAACAATGTCATGCTCATAACTGTGCCTGAACTGCAACAGGGAACTGCTGCTTTTACTTTCACAATCCTCACTATAGTCATTTTCCTCTACTTTTTATGTTTGTCACCCTCTTGTGATCCGCTATTTCCGGGGTGCTTTGAAAGTCGAAAGAGACTTTGTGCTGTTGAAGCCAGAGAGGTGAGCAGAGTAAGCCCGATTCCCTGTAAAGACTTCTCTGTTGACATCCACCCCATGGTGCTCATATGACCTTATGCAGTTGTGAGCGCCGTAAAACCTCTACAAAAAAAAAATATCTACTGGTTCTTTTGATTTAAAGGTAAAAGTTTTATTTTTACATTTAGGTGAAAAGGGAAAATAATAAGAGATTTTTTTTATTAATGTACTTTTAAACCAGTAGTAAAAGTATATCAACTATTTATTTTCTGAAAGAAAAATGGAAACTTTATAGATGTAAGACGATTGTATTAATTGACACGTCTTCATCACCAGGACCAGCCGCGGACAGGAGGACCAGCCGGAGGAGCATCCATAGACAGGAGCATCTACAGGAGGTATTTGTCTGGGAAATAATGTCTTCGAACATTATTGATCAATTACTTTTACTTTTTCATCCTCTGTTGCCATTATGCATAGAGGGGAGATGCAGTTTTCTATGGTAGGCCAGCTCCGCAGCTCTTTCAGTTCGGATACTATGATTTATCAGGGCTTCCTTGACAACTTCAATCCACCTTTTGTGTGACCTTCCTCTTACTTTACAGCTTGAGTGCTTGGTGTTATAGGTTCTCAAGGCTGGCTGGCTAGGTAACATACGCAACAGATGGCCGAACCATTTTGTTCTGTCTTTCCTTGAAATGCAGTCAGATGTCCCAGTGCAAATAGCATAATGTAATCAAACATTGAAGTGAAGTTAGAAAAATAAATTTATTTAAAAAAAAACAATTTTCAAGCTGTAAGGCTTTTAATTGCATTTCGCTGAAAAGGAAAGATAAAAAACGTATTTACAGATGTCTATTAATGTCCTTTTAAACCAGTAGTAAAAATAAAATATCAACTCTTTATTTTCTGAAACAAAAATGGAAACTGTAGACACAAGACAATTGTATGAATTGACATGTCTTCGTCACCAGGACCAGCCACGGACAGGACCAGCCGGAGGAGCACCCACAGACAGGAGCATCTACAGGAGGTATTTGTCTGGGAAATATGTCTTGGAACATTATTTGGTAATAGTCGAACCCTTGTAAGACGGTCACCCATTGTCGAGGAGTATAGTGGCCGTCTAAGACAGCTGGTATCTTAGGCAGGACTGATCAAGATGAAGAAAACAAACCACTCCTTTCTGAGGTCTCTCGAAAGTAGCTGCATTGTTGTTATTGTTACTGTTGCTGTAGTTTTTGCTGGGTTCTTTTCTTTCTCTTTTTTTTCTTTTATTGCTGCTTTTGTGCGAAGGCGACAATGAAAGGAAAAGTGTCAGACAAGGAGGACCAAGTGCTGTGGTAAAACCAAGAAGATTAAAAGTAATGGAGGATGCTCTGTAGGCGGCACTGCACGCCTGATAGGAGCCCTCTCTCGCGGCGGAACTGTGGTCTACCTGCGCTGCGCGAATCCCCGACTCACGCACTGAAATCTAGATAAGAAAGAAGGTTTTATTCCGAGTTCCTTGAGATTAGGCAAGTCAATTAGTAAAAATGCCTTGCATATGTGTTGTATTTAAGTGTAAGAACCGATATGATGCTGCAGTGGACCGAAGTTTTCCTTTTAAAAAATTTGAATGAAAGTGTTTTTATGCCCCCAGCAACACAATTTAGATCATTAACATTCATAAGAGG
>NW_004798427.1:8780-12288 GCF_000002075.1 Aplysia californica
AGGGATCACACGCTTACCCCACCAGCAGATGAAAATTTGTTACCTATTGGTCAATAGTGGGAGGGGCCTACGCAACATGATCGGTTGGAGTTGGAGGGACATTAACAACAACAACAACAACGACAGTTGATTTAATTATAACGTCTCTCCCCACAACGCCAGGGGCTAATGCACAATTTACGACAAAACGTAATGGAGTCACTAAGGTGGCCGTCTAAGACAAGTGTCATTGTTTGGTGTGATAGGGGTTGTGTGTTAAAATATTATAGTGGCCGCGGCCGAATTGGACAGGTGCCCGTTTTACACAGTTAAATTATGTAGAAAAAAACGCAAGGGGGGAAATGGAAAGTGGCCGTTTTACACTTATTGAGGTGGCCGTCAGGGCAGATTCGACTGTATTTGGTAATTTATTATTATAAAAATACGTATTGGTTTTTCTGATTACAAGTACAAGGAAAACATTTTTTTACGTTTAGGTGAAAAAAGGAAAAAGATGAAGCATATTTTTTGGACAAATTTTAAAAAAATGTCTTTGATGCTTTTTAAACCGGTAGCAAAAATATTTTATCGACAATTTATTTTTTCACAAAAAGAATACAAAATGTATGTATAGATGTAAGACGATTGTATGAATTGACACGTCTTCATCACCAGGACCAGCCATGGACAGGAGGACCAGCCGGAGGAGCACCCACAGACAGGAGCATCTACAGGAGGTATTTGTCTCGGAAATATGTCTTGGAACTCTATTTGTTAATTCACTATTACAGTGAAATTAGGAAAGTACCTATTGGTTTTTATGATTTAAAGGTTTCATTTTTTGCATATTGATAAAAAAGGAAAATGATGAAACGTATTTTCTGACAGATTTTTATTAACGTCCTTTTGTCCTTTTAAATTGGTAAAAAAACAATATTATAACTACTCTTTAATATTTTCTTAAAACAAAAGTACAAACTGTATAGATGTAAGAAGATTGTGTTTATTGACACGTCTTCATCACCAGGACCAGCCGCCGGATGACCACCCACAGACAGCACGATTTCCGTATCTCACACTCAGGCTTAAAGTGATGCAGTGGGGGCTGTAGAGATAGGCAGATAGGTTGATAGGAAGCTAGGTGGATAGGCTAGGTTCAGAGTAGGATTTTGTAGGTATTGCCATGGCCATGGTGGGAGGTAGTTGAGGGGGCAGTGCAGGTTTTTCTTTTTTTTTTTGGGGGGGGGAGATGGGGAGGGTTACAGGGGTTGAATGGTGTGGGTAGAGCTTCCGGCTGATTTTGAGTGTGAGTGTGAGGATGTTGGAGTGGCGTGTATACTGGATTGTTCCTTAAGGACCACCTGGACCACCAAGAGGAGCACCCGCAGACAGGACATCTACAGGAGGTATTTGTCTGGGAACTATGTCTTTTTTGTTTGCTTTGTTTCAGTAGTTTTCTGGCGCTCGCAACTGCATAAGGTCATATGAGCGCCAAGGGGTGGATGTCAACAGAGAAGTCCTTACAGGGAATCAGACTTTCTCTGCCCACCTCTCTAGCTTCAACAGCACAAAGTCTGCTTTATCAAGGCACCCCTGAAATAGTGGGTCACTAGAGTTTGACAAACATATCAAAGAACTAGAGGAAATGACGATAGTATGGATTTGGAAAACAAAAGTAGTTCCCTCTTGCAGTCCAGGCACAGTTATGAGCATGACATTGATGAATCAGCTGATTTACAATTACAATTCTATTTATAAGAACATGGTTTATGTCCCCCCTTTGGGAATGGCCTAACGACACTTCAGTCAGTAGCACCGCCCTGGGGGGTGAACTATGTCTTGGAACATTATTTGATCATAATTACAGGGTTTTTTTTGTTAAAGGTAAACGTTTTATTGCTGCATTTAGGTGAAAAGGGAGAATGATAGAATGTAATTACTGAAAAATTGTTTATTAATGTCCTTTTAAACTGGGGGTAAACAATATTAAAACCGCTCTTTTTATATTTTGAAACAAAAATGTAAACTGTATAGACGTAAGACGATTGTATTAATTGACTCGTCTTCATCACCAGGACCAGCCGTGGACAGGAGGACCAACAGGAGCACCCACAGACAGGAGCATCTACAGGAGGTATTTGTCTGGGAAATATGTCTTGGAACATTATTTATTAATTGTTGAAGTAAAATTAGAAAAATTGCTTGTGGAACTTTTTTTTAAGTTCAAAGTGAAAGTTTAAAAAAAATATTTATGTGAAAAGATAATATAATAAAACGTATGCCGGTATACTGACAGGTTTTTATAACTGTTATTCTGGCCTTTAAACCCGTTAGTAGAAAATATAGCGACTGTTTTTATTTTCTCAAGCAAAAATACAAACTGTATACATGTAGTTGCAATACGATTGTATTGACACGCCTTCATCACCAGGACCAGCAGCGGACAGGAGGACCAGCCGGAGGAGCGCCCACAAGACAGGAGCTCTACAGGAGGTATTTGTTTAGGAAATATGTCTCGGAAAACTATTTGTTAATTGTTAAATTGAATTAGAAAAATAAATTTCGTGGTTTTTTTTAATTTTGTGGTGAAAGTTTGTTGGGTTTTTTTTATTGGCATTTAGGTGAAAAGAGAACATAATAAAATGTATTTACTGACACGTTTTTATCAATGTCCTTATGTCCTTTTAAACTGGTAGTAAACAATATTATAACGAGTCTTTATTTTCTGAATCAAAAATACAAAACTGTAGCCCATAGATGTAAGACGATTGTATTAATTGAAACGTCTTCATCAACAGGACCAGCCGCGGACAGGAGGACCAGCCGGAGGAGCACCCACAGACAGGAGCATCTACAGGAGGTATTTGTCTTGAAAACATGTCTTGGAACATTGTTTATTAATTATTGAAGTAAAATTAGAAAAATTACTGGTGGAGCTTTTTTTCAATTTCAAAGTGAAAGTTAAAAAAAATATTTATGTGAAAAGGTAATATAATAAAACGTATGCCGGTATACTGACAGGTTTTTATAACTGTTATTCTGGCTGTTAAACCCGATAGTAGAAAATATAGCGACTGTTTTTATTTTCTCAAGCAAAAATACAAACTGTATAGTTGCAATACGATTGTATTGACACGTCTTTATCACCAGGACCAGCCGGGGACAGGAGGACCAGCCGGAGGAGCACTCGCAGACAGGAGCATCTACAGGAGGTATTTGTCTGGGAAATATGTCTTGGAAAATCATTTTTAATTATTAAGGTAATATTTGTTGAAAAAAAAGTTCCATTTTTATAAACTTCAAGATGAAAGTTTTTTGGGGGAAAAGGGGGGGGGGGGGGGGGGAGAGCGTGCTGTGTGTGGAAAGGAGAAAGTAGAACAAGAGATTGCCTCCCGCAATTTTATAAAAGCCCCTCTCGGTGTTTTTGTATAAGAGTAAGAAAATTAAAAGAGCGCCCTTTTTTGTTTTCTCGAATAGTGCCGAATGTTTTAAAAGCATCGAGGGGATGTATTATTTGATGAGGTCTGTA
>NW_004798427.1:12388-14828 GCF_000002075.1 Aplysia californica
GTATTTAAACCCGTAGTAAAAAATATTAAAAAGTGACTCTTTTTTATTTTCTGAAACAGTTACAATAATTGTATAGAATCAAGAGGATATTATTAATTGACACGTCTTCATCACCAGGACCAGCAGCGGACAGGAGGACCAGCCGGAGGAGCACCCACAGACAGGATCATCTGCAGGAGGTATCTGTCTGGGAAATATGTCTTGGAACACTACTGGTTTATTTATTATTGAAGTAAAATTAGAAAAATACCAATTGATTTTTCTGATTTAAAGTTAATAGTTTTAATTTGGCATTTAGGTGGAAAGGGTAAATGATGAAACATAAACTGACAGATTTTTTATAAATGTCTGTCTTTTTTCACCGGTAGTGAACAATTTTATAGCGACCCTTTTTCTACTTTGAAAAATTAACAAATTATACAGGTGCAAGTTCTTCAGAAAAAATAAATAAAGGACAAGTTTTTAAACAAATGTACTGACCGATTTTTAAAAATGTCTGCCCGTCCTTTTAATAAATGCTATGAAAGGCAGATTTTAGGAAAATCTGTAGTTGGCACTTACATGAAAAAATTGCCTCGTTAAAATATACACCATCAAAAAAACTACCACTATTTCTTTTAGCTGTTAGGTGGAGAATGCCTTTGTAGAGTCATTCCTTTTTTTTCTTTTTCTCCGTAACTTTATTTCTCCTGTGTGCGCTAAGTGACCATTATTGCAGCTATGTACATTGTCTTTATTCAAATTTAGTAACTCACGCTACCTTATATATTTTTCTTAGAAAGATGTCAAGCCAACAGTTAACAGCTACCAAAGAAGCAGATACCATGCCCTGACGGGAAGGACCTTCCACTCACCCTGGATGGTAACATCCCCGCTCTGCACATGACATCCAGCCAAATGAGTGCTGTGCTAACATGATCAAATTGTGCCAATAGCACTGTGAAACAAATTTTCTTCAATTAGTCATTCAAGAACTAACAGACAATTGCCATGCATCAAGAATCCTTTCAATATACAGATCTCTTGAATAGACATGTCAATTCCTCCAGATGACTACCATGGATTACTTTAATAGTTGGCTGTTTTATTTCTCTCGTGTGAAATTGTATATATGGCATGGCATCCTTCAGTCTCAGGATACTATGGATCTGCGCTGCAGGAGATTTCAGGTTCGAGAGCAGCGCTTGCTGTGGCTGAACAGGTCCACACAGAATGGCAGTCCTTGTAGTTGTAGCCGTGGCTGCACTTGTGAATGGTGTCTTCCTGTGTTGGTAGCCTCTGGCTGTTCTTTCGGTGATGGCGTTTGTCCTCAGCTGCCTGTCGCAGACGGGCTCCACCTCTGATGAGACCAGCTCCCATTGTCTCCCACCTAAGAGCCCATAACAAGTGATTTCATATCTCGCTTGCACACATCTTTGAAGCGAAGATGGGGGTGCCCTTGCACTCGCTTTGCGGAAGCCAGCTCACCGTACAATAAATTGTGTTGATAGTGCTATAAAAACCAGCAAAGACTCAAGAAAACAATATTCCTTGTATGATGTCCAGATGGAGATTTTGTAATGAAGCTACTTAGAAACAATGTCACTGATATAGAATGATAAGAGGTTTTGTTCCTTACTTTCAGTGCAAACTTTGGTGACAACAGAAGGTCTAGCCACTTTTCTGGTCAAACAAGTCTCACAGTGCTCAGTTGCTACGATTTCCGTATATCACACTCAGGCTTAAAGTGACGCAGGGGAGCTGAAGTGATATGCAGATAGGTTGATAGGGAGCTAGGTGGATAGGCTAGGTTCAGAGTAGGATTTTGTAGATATTGCCATGGCCATGGCGGGAGGTAGTTGAGGGAGCAGTGTAGTTTTTTTTTTGGTTTTTTTTTTTTTGGGGGGGGGGAGTGCAGGGGTAGAATGGTGTGGGTAGAGCTTCCTGCTGATTTTGAGTTTGAGTGTGAGGTAGTTGGAATGGATTTTTTATTCTGTAATATTTCTTGCGCTTTGTTGGTGCTGTTAATGTTAACTGACTTTATCAAATTGGGTCGATAGTGTCGTAAAACACCTACTCAATCAATCATGACTTGATCAAAAACAAATATACAAGCGCTGCAAGCTGTTCGTTTGGCCTTTGACCTTTTGTGGAAGACGTTCTGATACCACCAGTATTTTCCTAACTTGAAGTTTGGAGTTGTGAAAAGTTTGAAGTCCACTGATTCAACAAAATTGAAAGCCTTTATAGCGCTACAAAATATTTTTTTTAACACAATGAAAAGCTTGTTAACTGTAACAAAAATGGTTCAACAGCCAATGTGTATATACTCAGGTTTTCATGTTTTTGTTGGAGATTTACTCCAGCCCCTCTTTGTAAAAGCTTTGAACTTTTACCCCCAGTGGGTCGGGGGGATATAAATAGACCCACTGCACCGCCAGCAGGAGGTGCAACCCCTTCA
>NW_004798427.1:18079-20747 GCF_000002075.1 Aplysia californica
TTTTGTAACGGTGAAACCTGATGGCGCTTAAATGACCAAAATTGTGTCGATAGTGCCGTAAAACATCTACCCAATCAATCAGCTTTGAACTTTATTCTGATCCCTTCTTGTTAACCTGTTAGAATTTTACTTTGACCCCACAATCCTTGACTTAGCTCCAGCCCCTCTTGGTGACCCTTTAGTAGGACTTATTAACATAGTTCCACCCCCTTATTGTTGATTATTTATAACTTTACCTTTAGTCCGACCCCACGTTGTTAACCTTCAAGACTCATGTCTTGACTTAGCTCCAACCCCTCGTTGTTGATCACTTAAAACTTTTTCTTTTGTCATATATCTCTTTTTGAATGAAGGCTCATTGAAAACGCTCGTGTCATCTTTGTTTTCACGCTTCGATCATTGCAGTGCTTTATTAACTAACATACCAAATACCACTCTTCACAAGTTACATTTTCAAAATCAAGCTGCAAGGCTAGTACTACAGAAAAAAGAAGAGGAATCACATTACTCCCATCTTAAGAACGTTGCATTGGCTCTCTTTGTCAGCTAGAAAAGCATATAAAATTACAATATTATATCATAGATGTGCCAATAATAAAGCCCCCTCATATATCAGTGATCTCATCCAAATTGCTCCAAACTCTAGATCACTAAGACCAGGCGATCAGTATCTTTTAAGAGTCCCAGAAAGGGAGGTAAAAAAAAAATAGCTGAAAGATCGTTTGCCTTCCTTGCTCCATCAGTTTCGAACTCTCTTCCCCAACCCTTGAGACATACCGCATCTGAGTCTAAATTTAAAATATCTTTAAAGACACATTTAATGAAATCATTATGTCAGTAGATTCATGTTCTGCACAATGTTTTTGTAAACGACTATGTATCCATTTATGTATTTTGCGAATTGCATAGTTGTTTACTATTTTATTATATATTTGTATGTGCTCATTTTGTAACGTGTGATAAGCAAGTAGATGTGTGTGCGTGTAATGTGTGCGTTATTGTGTGCGTTATTGTGTGTGTGTGTTTGTGTGTGTGTGTGTGTGTGTGTGTGTGTGTGTGTGTGTGTGTGTGGGTGGGTGTGGGTGCGTGCGCACGTATGCGAGTGGGAAAATAGTTTGTACATGTAAAGCGCCTAAAGCTGTGTTCACACGGGAGTGGGTGCTATAGAAATGATCAGCATTGTTATTATTATTCTGACCCCACGTTGTTGACCCTCAGGCCTCATATGTTTTGACTTCAGTCCTACCCCTCTTGGTGACCCTTTCGAACTTTACGTCTAGTCCGACCCCTCGTTGTTGACCCACAGGACTCGTGTCTTGACTTACCTCCCATCATTCATTATTGATCGTTTATAACTTTGCCTTTTGTCTGACCCCACGTTGTTGACCCTCAGGACTCATGTCTTGATTTTCCTCCAACCCCTATTGGTGACCCTTTAAAACTTTACCTAGAGTCCGACCCCACGTTGTTGACCCTCAGAACTCATGTCTTGACTTCGATCTGTCCCCTCTTGATGACCCTTGAGAACTTGACCTTCAATCCAACCCAATGTTGTTGACCCTAACGACTAAGCTCCAACCCCTCGCTGTTGACTATTAAAAAGTTTTCCTTTATTCCGACCCCACGTTGTTGACCCTCAAGACTCGTGCCTTGACTAAGCTCCAACCCATCGTTGTTCACCATGTTACTTTGCCTATAGTCGGACCCCATGTTGTTGACCCTCAAGATTCATTTCTTGACTTAACACCTACCCCTCATTATTGATAATTTAAAACTTTGCCTTTAGTCCGACCCCACGTTGTTGACCCTCAGGAATCATGTCTTGACTTTCCCCCAACCCCTCGTTGTTGACCGTTTATATAACTGTACTTTTTATCCTTTTCACGTTGTTGACCCTCAGAACACATGTCTTGACTTCAATCCGTCCCCTCTGGGGGACACTTCAGAATTTGACCTTCAATCCAACCCCGTGTTGTTGACCCTATTGACTAAGCTCCGACCCCTCGTTGTTGACCATTTATTATTTCTTCTTTTAGTCCGACCCCATGTTGTTGACCCTCACGACTCATGTCTTGATTTAACCCCTACCCCTCATTATTGATAATTTATAACTCTGCCTTTAGTCTGACCCCACGTTGTTGACCCTCAGGAGGACTCATGTCTTGACTTAGCCTCTATCCCTCGTTGTTGACCGTTTATAAATTTACCTTTAGTCCAACACCACGTTGTTGACTCTCAGGACTCATGTCTTGACTGACCTCCAACTCCTAATGTTGATTATTTAATCCGACCCCACGTTGTTGACCCTCAAGACTCATGTCTTGACTTAGCCTCGATGCCTTGTTATTGACCATTTATAAATTTAACTTTAGTCCGATCCCTCGTTGTTGACCATCAGGACTCATGTCCTGACTTCAGTCCGACCCTGCTTGGTGACCTTTTAGTAGAAATGTACCGTTTGTCTGACCCCATGTTGTTGACCCTTTATTAATTATTCATGTCTTGAATTAACTCCGACCTCTCGTTGTTGACTCTTAAGCCTCATATAATGACTTACATCTGGCCGCTTATTGGTGACCCCTCAGAACACTTTTTAGTTTGTCTGAGGGAGAAGTTTCAGTGACAGCGGCATGATTGAAGGTGTAAAAATGTTGTCTGAACTGTCATT
>NW_004798427.1:21792-24292 GCF_000002075.1 Aplysia californica
CATATCAGATCGTGACCTCGATATGACACTGCTCCTGGCCGCGAACGTTAGACAACACAGCTACATTCACACACACACGCACAGACACTCATGCTGAATCATACCTCATTGTGAGACTCAAAAGTGCGGACTGCGAGTGTAATTTTTTAATTTTTTGTGGGGGGAGAGAGGGAGAGAGGGACAAAAAAGAAAGACCGAATGAGAGAATAGAAGTGAAAGAGCGAGAAAAAAAAGTCATGCATAATTTCGTGAATGACGATGACGTTGAACAGGTCTCTCTGCAACCGAAATAGATTGTTTGCTCTCTTGTTTGTTCTGTTTTCTTACGAGCCTGGGTGGTTGGAGGGCACTAAGTTGCACGTCTTACTTCCACCCCCCCCCCCCCACGCCCACACCTACACTCCCTGTTGTAATTGCGGCTGTCTTTCTTGCCTTTTTCCACTCCGAATAAACTGTAATACCTGGGAAACTTTCTGAAGTTTCATGTTACGCAAGCAAAGGGTGTATTTATTTTATGTCAACTTGAACTAGTTAGGAATAACCATACACAAGTACAATGTAATAAAATTATTATTTTAACATTTTAAGTGATGCAAGTTTAAACACCCATGAGTGCTAATGACGGATTGCAATTTTGCCACGAGAAATGTCAACATCAAAACTGATGCGGGTTTCACACAGGAATGGAGAGTGGAAAACATTTAATACGGTCGCTTTTAAATAAAAGTACAAGCTGGCTAACCCAGATTTCTGAGGTTTCCAGAAATCTTGATCTATGCCAAAAGTGGGCAGCTTCAGAAGTTGTTTTTTTTTAGTAGATGTTTCACGGCGCTCGCAAGTGCATACGGCTGTCCCCGTCGGATTATGCGATTGTGCGGCCGCGTTTTTTCGCATAATTCCGCAACATTTGCATAATTTTGGATTCCCCGTTTTCACGATTTTTTGCATTTTTCACAAAAGTTAACAAAACACCTCGCCGTGTGACTAAAGGGAAGTAATATCAGTAATAAGTCATTTAATTGGCAAGTTGATCATTTTGCTTGTTAAAAGATCTTAGGAGTTAGGGGTTTTAGGGTTAGGGGTTTTGTTCCTTGAGCCTGTTAAATTTTTCAATCAATTAAAAGTTGTTCTCATGTCTGCAGATGCTTCATGTTTGACTGGTGCCCATGATTTTAGTGACGTGCCAGTATCAGAGGTCCAGATGTCTTTTTAAAACATTGAGGTAGAAACGAAAAAGAAACATATTAAATAACAGAAAATGCAAGAACAAGATGCAGCCAAACGCACAAACTATTTACACTCAGAATGCATGACGGCAGCAAATAGTGACCATAGCCATTGGTGGGTCATTCACCACCAGGGGCGGTTTGTTAACTGGGCAAGACCGGCGGTGCCGGTCAGATTTTTTTCAGCTGGACTGTTGACAGGAGATTTATTGCTGATGATTTTCATTCAGTTTTAAGTAAATCCAAACAAACATGTATCAACATTCAAAAAGCACCTTGCCGATTTGAAGGCGCTCAAATAGAGAAGTGGGATTCACTGCTGTTTATTTGTCGCGACAGAGCCTCATTCCTTCACGTTTGTTATCGCGCCGGCTCGTAACTTTAAATCGTCTCCCCTCCCATCAAGCCGTCACTTCGCGGAACTTCGTAGGTTACTACGTACGAGACAAACACACGGCGGGCTTTGGCCTAGCGATGACGTCAGTCCCATGGACAAATCCATCGACAGTCCTGAGAAGGAATAGAGGCAAGGAGTTTAGAACTAAATTGCCAAATTGGCCTCTTTGTAGCTTACAAAATTAAGATTGAGACTGTCTTGAGCAGCACAGACACATGTATTATTTTATCAGCAAAACATGTATTTATCATTCAGCCTTTCTCTAACTACTATCAGAACATTTATTGTTAGCATGGCACTAATCTTTTTTGTTTATTGACTTTTTAACCACCTATAGTTCCTGTTTGACATTTACTCATCGTTTTCTCCCCTCTAATAACTTACCTGGCCCATAGGAGTCTGGCCGGTGGAGGGAGGAATTGTCTAGTGAAGATATAATATTATAAATAAGGAGAATTTTAACGAGGAGCGATAGGCACTCGGCTGTCAGAGTCTGGGCCAGGCCTATCCCCTCCCTTCCCTCCCCTTTTCCACCGTCACCCCAGCTAGACACCAAGTTCTATAATTAGCATTTGACACACTTCCCCACTTCGTTACAACACAGTGTTCTGTTCTGACAAGTGAGAAATGCGTTGAAGAAAAAAATTTGATGATATTATAATGATCGGAAACTGTTGTGTGCTAACTTTGTCCAGCTTTGTACACTATGTATCTGATTGTAGACTTGATCTGCTTGTGACAGCGTCACAGGTACAGTATCAATTAACTTTTTGTCTTCATACAGGACAGTTCTTATTACATATATATATTTAACGGGTCCAGTGCACGTCGATATTGTGTGTGGGGTTGTAGAAAGTACGAGTAAAGTACTGAAGGC
>NW_004798427.1:25517-26988 GCF_000002075.1 Aplysia californica
AGAGAGAGAGAGAGAGAGAGAGAGAGAGAGAGAGAGAGAGAGAGAGAGAGAAAGATGTCTAGAAGAAGAAAGAGACAAAGATAAAGGGAAGTGTTTTCTTTGTCCGGTTTCGTTTGGTTAGGCAGGAGTCTAGAACTTTACTAGACAAAGACTGGTCATTTCGAAGCAAGGTGGTTTGTTTGATTTGGGCTGGGTTTTGTTGTTGTTGCTGTTGTTGTTGTTATTGTTGTTGTTGTTGTTGTTGCTGTTGTTGTTGTTGTTGTTGTTGTTGTTTTTATTTAGCTATAATATAGGTTATACGGGGCTTGCAATAAAAATAGATCCTATAAGTGACGACGATGAGAGGTTATACGAGAAAGTGACAAACAAAGGAAAGTAGAAGAAATAAGGAGGATAAACGTTTGATCGGATCTTGAACTATTTCTCTGTTTCTAGATCTGTACTGAAGACAGTATGGGTACTCTCATGTCCTAGAGGTCAAGGTGTTCGCCTATCATTCAAAGGGGCCGAGTTCGAATCCGGGGGAGCGACGAAAAAATGTTCTTTTCTCAAAGATTCTCCTTTCACTTCCTTTCCTGCTCTCTTAAAATGTTCTGTCGTCTGCTTTCGTTTCCACTTTCTCTGCCTCCACCCCTTAACCTCCTTTGCCCTCTCCTCTGGGTTTCTGATTCTTTCTGCAGCCTTTCTACTTGTTCTCCTTGGCTCCTTACTGCCGTCTTTCAGCCACACCCCTGATCTTATGGTATGTAAGATCTACACCTAGCCTTCTCGGACAAGTGCGAAAAATCTCGGAGGTCCCGTGTGCAAGTTGCGAACGTTACAGATCCCTTGGTGGTCCAAAAATCTATAAGAGTAGGCTTTAGCGCCATCCGTACAAAATTCAATATTTTCTACCAACTGAAAATGTTTGGTATGTCCCGCGCGATTATAATATGACCTTAAGCAGTTACGAGCGCCGTAAAACACTTACCCCAAAAAAAGAAGAAAAAAAAGAAGACAGTATGTGTGTGTTTGTGTGTGTTTGTGTGTATCTGTGTGTATGTGTTCGCATTCGTTTATGTGTGTCCGTGTGTGTATATGTGTCCGTGTGTGTATATGTGTGTATGTATATTATTTTTGTATGCGCGAGCGTACATGTGTATGCGTATGTGTCCGCATTCGTGTGTATGTATATGTATTTATCGTATGTGTATGTTTGTATCTGTGCCTGTATGTATGTATATGTGTGTTCACGTGTCCGTGTGTGAGCGTGCGTTGCAATAAGGCCGTGCCATGACGTAGAAACGACACCCTCAGATACTCCGACATCTGACAGATACAAATACACCAAGTAATCAGCGCCGAATTAGAACGTGCCATCGACATAATTTAGGTCAGTTACGGAAAAAGCTGACTCCAGTTCTTTAGGATACCAACTACATCCTACGAGCAGAAATAACGGAGATACACCAAAAATACCCCCCCCCCCCCA
>NW_004798427.1:27088-28821 GCF_000002075.1 Aplysia californica
CCTCATCTCCCCGCAGACCCCCCCTTTCTGAAACCCCAACTGAACAGAAAAATCACATATCAACATAAATCTAGACAACACGAACTGCAAATGAACCAATAAAAGTTACAAACCTAGTTGGACAAACAAATTTCATTAATTCAAATAGATTGTAATTCATTATTTCAGGTTAAAGTTGTCTGCAGAAAACTATAGAAGAGGTTTCATAGGTGATTAAACCGATAGAAACAAATTCATGGTTTTTTCGTTTTTTATTTCCTAATAACATCTTGAATAATGGTTTTAAACGAGAAATCACTCTAGCCTCTGTAATCTGTTTCTTTTTTTTTTCTTTTAATAAAACTCGGAACTTTTTGACATACACAGAACATTTCTATCTTCTAGATAAAAGATTTCTATTTCTAACCATGATTTATAAAATGACATTTTAATTAGCACAGATTTTGATAAAGTAAATTTTAATATTTTACTCTCAAAGTAATCAAACGCAAACCTATATTTGTGAAATTTCAAATAATATTACATCTAATGGGAAATGTTTTGGTACTTCGCTGTACAACAGAACGGGGGTGAGATTGATAACCTCTGGGAGAAATTTGTTTTATCGAAATTATCCAAGATAACCTACTGTCGAGGAAAAAGGTGGTCGTCTTAGAAAGAAATGGACGTCTTGTAAAAGTGCACATCTTACACAGTGACTGTATAAAGTTTAACCCAAACAAACAAAAACAAGCAAACAAACAATCAAGCAAACAAACAATCAAGCAAACCCAATGGAAGAAATGAGAAGTTGCCCTTTGTAGAGGTGGTTGTCTTATACAGGAGATAGTCAGAGAAGGTGATTGTCTTATACAGGTGGCCGTTAAAGCAGGTGATTGTCTTATACAGGTGACTGTTGGATACGGTGATTGTCTTATACAGGTGACTGTTAGAACAGGTGATTGTCTTATACAGATGGCCGTTAGAACAATATGAATGTCTTATACAGTTGGCCTTTAGAACAATATGAATGTCTTATACAGTTGGCCTTTATAACAATATGAATGTCTTATACAGTTGGCCGTTAGAACAATATGAATGTCTTGTACAGGTGGCCGTTAGAACAATATGAATGTCTTGTACAAATGGCCGTTAGAACAATATGAATGTCTTATACAGGTGGCCTTTAGAACAATAATATGAATGTCTTGTACAGGTGGCCGTTAGAACAATATGAATGTCTTATACAGATGGCCGTTAGAGCAGGTTCGGTGGTATGTCCATATTCTTGATGGTATACTGTATTATTTCAATAAGCCCAGATTGTCCCTTATCAGCTGTGATCTAACAGTCCCGATCCTTAAAGATCTAATACATGTACGAGTCGACTGGGGCGCAATACATTCCCCAATCTTTACAATGATTCCAGTAGCTGCGTCAGTAGTGGCGTCGGTGGCCGAGTGGTTAGGCTTTCAGACTCGCAACTGTAAGGTCGTGGATTCGAATCCCGTCAGGGGCCTGAAATTGCGTCCTTGGGAAATTTTCCTCACTTCACCCAGGTGGAAATGGGTACCCGGCTATAGAGGGTGAACGATCTTGTTAGTTTGATAGTGTTTGAGAGCGTGAAATCCGCAGCTTGCACTGTATGCTTCAGAGGGAGCCTAGAATGTTTCTGCCTTTTCTCCGAGGGTCTGCTGGGGTAATAATAGTTGTAAAGCGCATAGAGCATGCTCTTGAGCATGGATATACGCTAT
>NW_004798427.1:30097-40816 GCF_000002075.1 Aplysia californica
GTGAGAAAGAAAAAAAAGGGGAGGGAGTAATATTTGTTTCTAATTATTTATTATTTGGAGTGTTGTTTTATTAGATAAGTGTTTGACGACGCTCGCAACTGCATAAGGTCACATAACCGCGCGGCACACATGAAACGTCATATTCAGTTGGTAGGAAATTTTGAATTTTTCCCAGGTGTCGGCTGAAGCCTGCTCTTATCGATTTGTGACCTTCAAGGGATCTTTAAAGTGTGCGACTTGCACCCGGGACCTCCAAGATTTTTCGCACTTGTCCGAGAAGGCTAGGTGAAGATCTTTCCTACCAGAAGACCAAGGGTGTGGCGTAAAGACAGCCGTAAATAGGAGCCACGGAGTAGCAGTAGAAAGTCTGCAGAAAGAGTCAGAAGCCCAGAGGAGGGGGTGGGGGCAGAAAGTGGAGACGAAAGCAGACGACAGAACATTGCTAGAGAGCAGGGAACAGGGTGAAAGGAGACCTTTTTAGGGAGGAAAAAGTTCCCGTCGCTATCCGAATTCGAACCCGACCTATCGAATTAGAGGTGAACATCTTATCCTCTAGGCCATTAAAGACCCCTGTGATGATTTACTCAAACTTCCAATGTAAATTAAATGTTTTGAGAGCAACTTCCCTATCTCTGTGACACAGTGCAGTGTTGTTAGATGGGCCGTTAAGCCCACACCCCACACCCCCAGTGTCTTTTCCCCAGTTGGCCGTGTACCGTCGTCCAACAGAACACAAAGACACAGCAAGCCACCCGTACGACTCCACTACAGTGGTGGCGGGACACAAAGAGCTTGATACCCGGTGTGGAACAATGGGCACCATACGGAGGGAGGAAGGGAGAGGGAGGGAAGGAAGGAAGGGATGTGGGGGAAGGATGGGGAAGGGATGTGGGGGAAGGAAGGAGGGGGGACTAGTGGAGGGAAGAATGAGAGAGGGAAGGAAGGAAGGTGGGGGAGAGGGGACTGGGGAAAGGAAGAAAGGAAGGAAGGAAGCAGGGTAGAGGGAGGGATAGAGGGAATGAGGGAGGGACAGGGGGAGGCAGGGGGATGGGAATAGAGAGGGAGGGAGGAATGAAGTGGGTGGGAGGAATGGTAGGAGGGGAAAAAATGGAAAGAAGGATGTGAGGAAGGCTAAGGATGGACGGAGGGAAGGAGGGAATGAAAGACGAAGAGATGGATGGAGAGAAGGATGGAGGGTGAGAAACGTGGGGAAAAAGGGAGGGACGAATGGAAGGATGGATCTGATCGAGGGACGAATGAAGGGGTGTAAGGGACCTCGGTGAGCTATTGTGATCCGCCGGTTTTTCTCGCACCTCAGAGATCCAGTTATCTGACACGCTCTGTCGCCTCGCCACGGGTCTACTGTAGGTGGGGTGCACACTCATGAGACTTGTCGAATACAGTTGAAACTATCGAAGGTGGCCATCCATTGTCAAGAGAAATGTGGTTGTCTCATAGTTGTTGGCGGCTTGGGCATAATATGCCGTTTTGATTTTTAAAAGCGCAAAGGGTGAAGGTGGAGAGGGGTGGGGTAATTTGGTCTCTTTTAAGCACAAGGGTCCATGCCGATAAATGCTGTTTTAAGAAAATCGAAGTTAAAAGGTTTTGGATCCTTATTCAGTCTCTTTAAAGGACAGGAGAATTGTCTCTATAACCAAACAAATATACACACCAATGAAGCCAAACTTCTCCTATGGGTAGGGCAATGCCCAATTTTGGTGTAGGTCAAGATTTCTGGAAACCCCCGAAATCTGGATTAGCCCGCTTGTCCGTAATAGCGACCATTTGTACATGTGATTGTCTTCTTAAGTTGTCCATCTGAAAATGATTGGCTGTATTAGCGAGTGCACACTGAGCCAATCGAATTCATTTTTATCCAGTTGGGCAAGTCTTCCATGGAAGGACAAAGGTTACCACAGTATTGAAACAACACGGCCTATTCATCCCGAGACCTTGAAATACGAACACGTTTGGTTTTGAAGGTCACTATACGAATTAAGTCTAATTCCGTCAACTTGCGTCAAAGCGGTAACTTTTGCATCAACAAGGAGAAAAATCTGGCCTGCCCAGACTCTGTCAGATTTGATTGGCGGTTCGCATTTGGTGTTGAACGATTTGTTTTAAAAATATACAGTCGAAACTTTCTAAGACGGCTTCCCATTGTCGAGGAGCGAGTGGTTGGTGAGTGCTCTGGTGTGGTTTGCTCTCTCTTTCGTCAAAACATCTATCGTCCTTATCTCTCCTCCTTTTCTGTCTTTTTTACTCTCTTGTAACACCTCTAATCGTTGGCACTTATATGACCCAATTGTGCTGCAAGTGCCGTAAAACTCTTACTAAAACTAATCGTCGATGAGAAAAATGGTTGTCTAAGACGGGGTGGGGGGGGGGGGGGCAGCTTGGCAATTTCAGTATACATTTCTTTCAAAAAGCAAGAGAGAGTGGTCATTTGCACAGGTGATTGTCATAGACAGGTCACCGTTAGAGCAGGTTTGGTTATATTTCTCTGTGCACGTTACCAATCTACTTCATTTCTCTCTCTCTCTCCCCCCCTCTCTCTCTCCCTCTCTCTCTCTCTCTCTCTCTCTCTCTCTCTCTCTCTCTCTCTCTCTCTCTCTCTCTCTCTCTCCCCCCCCATTCTCTCTCCGTCCCCCCCCCCTCTCTCTCTCTCTCTCTCTCTCTCTCTCTCTCTCTGTGTGTGTGTGTGTGTGTGTGTGTGTGTGTGTGTGTGTGTGTGTGTGTGTGTGTGTGTTAGTGTGCGTGTGTAAATTTGAGTGCGTACGTTTGTGAATGTACATGTATTTTTTTTCATTTGTTGGTATGTTCATGAATGTAAGTGCTTTTGGGTTTGTCTACGGTTGAGCGGTTTTTTGTGCGTACGTTTGGATATTTAGGTGCTATGTACTTTTGTCTACTTGTGAGCATTTGCTTGTGTGTGCGCATGTGTGTATGTAGGTGAATTTGAGTGTGTCCGCATGTGAGCGTTTGTTTGTGGTGTACCTTTGAGTATTTAGGTGCTTTAGAGTTTGTCTACTTGTGAGCGCTTGCTTGTGTGTGCGTCGCTTATGTGTGAAGGTTTCTATATTATAAGGTGTTTTTTAGTCTTTCCGCCCCGTTTCCCTTCTGAAACATCCTGACCATCAATCCGTCTTGCGCGAGAGATGAAAGCGCAGTCACTTTGTCCCTGAACAAATCATCACGCCTCCCCTACGACTTCATTAGAATATCAGTCCCCCGGTGTCGCTGAAAGCAGTATGGCGGCTGAGATGAACTGATTGCGAGACCCGTATGTTACAGCCTTCATTCAGTTTGTGCCGGCAGTTGCTCAGGTATGATATCGCCATATCGCGAGATCTCCGCGAAACTTTTTTTCTCCAACACTTCCTGTGCGCTGATACACATCGCCGCTCAAACAGACACGGTTCGCGTCAAGATATATTATATTGTGTGTGTGTTTGTGTGTTTGTTTGTGCGTGTGTGTGTGTGTGTGTGTGTGTGTATATGTGTGTGTGTGTGTATGTGTGTGTGTGAGAGAGAGAGAGACAGACAGACAGACAGACAGACAGACAGACAGACAGACAGACAGACAGACAGACAGACAGACAGACAGACAGACAGACAGACAGACAGACAGACAGACAGACAGACAGTTGGTTTTGTGTGTGTGTGTGTGTGTGTGTGTGTGTGTGTGTGTGTTAGAGAGAGAGAAAGAGAGAGAGAGAGAGAGAAAGAGAGAGAGAGAGAGAGAGAGAGAGAGAGAGAGAGAGAGAGAGAGAGAGAGAGAGAGAGAGAGAGAGAGAGAGAGAGAGAGTTAGTTTAGTTTTAGTAGAGGTTTTTCGGCACTCCCAATTGCAAAAGGTCATATGAGCGCCACGGGGTGGATGTCAACAGAGAAGTCTTTACAGGTAATCAGACTTAATCTGCTCACCTCTCTAGCTTCAACAGCACAAAGTCAACTTCGACTATCAAGGCACCCCGGAAATAGGGGGTCACAAGAGTTTGACAAACATATCAAAGAAGTAGAGTAAAAATGACGATAGTAAGGATGAGGAAAGAAAAAAGCAGAACTTCTCTGTTGCAGTTCAGGCACAGTAAGGAGCAAGCATCGATGAATCAGCCCATTGTCAATTCTACTGTGAATCAGAACGGGTTAATGTCCCCCCTTCGGGAGTGGCCTAAAGACACTTCAGTCGGTAACACCGCCCCGGGAGGGGGGAGAGAGAGAGAGAGAGAGAGAGAGAGAGAGAGAGAGAGAGAGAGAGAGAGACAGACAGACAGAGACTGAGACAAAGACAGAGAAACAGAGATACATTTAGAGAGAAAAAAAAAAGAATTAAAAAAAACGGAGAAGAAAGGAAAGAAAGAAGACAAGCTAGAAGTTGACCGAGTGCAGATACATTTTCAATCGTAATCAACCTCGCCGACATCTACTCGTTGTTCCAAGCGATGCCTGCGGTGGGAAACGTTGGGAAACTATCGGAGATGGCCTCTGATAAGCTGAATAGTTAAAGAAGCGTGAAGTGCCCGTCCTTGTTAGCGTAATGAAATTAATTCTACGTCTGTGTTTGTTTTCGATTTCCAATAGATCGAGTAGTCCCTCTACCTCTTACTGGGACATTATCATTGTTTTGACTCTCCTAGTTGCCACCTTAGAAATACAAATTTCTGACTTAGTTTGGCCAGTTTTGAGTTACCCAGACCATGAGATTAGAAACCAAATGTATCATCTGCTCTATCAAAATCGCAAGATTATTCGGAGTCGTTATCAAGATGTTATTATTCAAATAAATGCATTTGGAAAAAGCTTGACATGTTGCGAAACTCAATTTTTTTACATCAAATTCTCACAACTAGGGATTGAGCAAATAAAAACATTATAATTCTAGGACGGCACCGTGCTGAGACAAAATCCTTCAGCATAAACAACGAGACACTGCCGTCAGAAAGTATGAATAATGAAAAATCTAGAACAGAAACTTTCTTTTCCTGTGACTTATCCCTCGTCTCTCTTCAACCATCACCAAAGTTACTCTGTGTTAGTTAAAGATCACATGTGTTGGCTCGGCTTGTTGTGTTGTTGTATACAGCAGTGATGGGGTTAAAGTTACCTAAAGAGTTTTAGTTTTAGCTAGGTTTTACGGCGCTCGCAACAACATAAGCTCATATGAGCGCCAAGGGGTGGATGTCAACAGAGAAGTTCAAACGGGCTATCAGGCTTTCTCTGCTCACCCCTTTAGCCTCAACAGCACAAAGTCTGCTTCGACTATCAAGGCACCCCGGATATAGCAGTTCACAAGAGAGTGACAAACATACAAAAGAAGTAGAGGGAAAACGACTATAGTAAGAATGAGGGAAGAAAAGGCAGCAGTTCCCCCTATGTTGCTTCGCACAGTATGAGCATGACATTGATAAATCAGCCCATTTACAATTCTACTCTGCATAAGAACAGGCCAATATCCCCCTTTGGGAATGGCCTAAAGACAACTTCAGTCAGTAGTACCGCCCTGGTTGGGGGGGGTCAGACAGAGTGTTTTCAGTAAGGAGTATTGGCAGATTGAGTTGCTTCTCTGAGGGACAGTAGCCCCCTGAACACAGATACGTCAAATATTTAGATTGATTTTGTACAATTTGATAAAAGTCATGTCAAAGTTAAAGAAAAAAGGTATCAGTTGAACAGCTGCAAATCTGACCCGTGTGTTGATATTTGGCCGATATCTCCATTCATGGTTAGCAAGAAGTAACTCAATTTGTCAGCACGCTTCACAATTGGCGGACGCTGAAATGGGATAGTTTAGGAGAATACTCAGAAACTCATGGACAGAGAGGAAAAACTTGGGGGGGGGGGGTAAGGGAAGGTTGTGAAAGATAGACAGGCTGGAGAACAGAAACAGGTTAGCTCCTCTGGCCGAATGGTCATTGAGTTCAGACTCAGAATCAAGTTTACGTCCTGTGACAAGGCTTTTTGGTTGGTGGTCACTGGGGTGTGTCCTTGAGCTAGACACGATAATCTGAGATAGAAATTCAAAAGAAAAGAACAGAAAAACATAGGGTGCTGCACAGAGGCGAAACAGACGACAGATAGAAGAAGGAGAAGATGGGATTTATGTTTTTTGTTTGTTTGGGGGGGTGGGGTTGGGGGTTGTTGTTTTTTTTTCAATATGGCTGGGAGAGGGCGTTGAGAAATCATCATTAATTATCAATAAATCTACTTTACTTTTCCGATGAAGCACTTGACGTTATTTCTTATTTATTTGGCCATGGTTTTATATCTTCTCTGGATTAAAAACATGAAGAATAGAAAAACACGATGTTTTATGTATGTCTACGGCCGACTGTTATCAGTTTCTGTGGATGCCGGGCAGACACTTTGATCTCGATGGCAGGTTCCGAAGCGGGGGCCCAATAATTAATGGCTTCAAATCAGCGGCCGCCGCCCCACACACGCTCCGCGTTCACTTCACCCACACTCACACATTCCCCACAAATACACCACGTGATCAATCTCTCTATAACATGGGGACCCGCCGTGTTGGGTTAATGAGCTGCATCTCCCTGAGTTGACGGAGTTCACAGCAACAACAGGGTAAACAAAACATACAAAAGAAAGAAAAAAGAATGAGACAGACGGAAAAAATCGGTTACGGGAAAAAAAAGAAACACATAAATATAATATAGACATTTTGTATAAAAAAAACAAAACCCCCAAAGATGCTGCTTCTCCGTCAACTTGGTAAAAACAAAACAAAGAAAATAGAAAGAATAGAAAAAGAAAGAACAACAGAAAGTAATCGGGTATGAAGAAAAAAAAGAAATAGATGAATACGCAGTATAATATTAATTTATATTTTTTTAAAAAGTCTGCCGTATCCCCGTCAGTGATTCCTCGCTTACGTCCCCTCACAGCGGGACGTCACTCCGGCCCAGCCAGCCTGGTATCTCGGCGCCGTATCGCACCATCTCGCGGGAACTCGGCGTGAATTCAATGGCTCGCTTTGGCGGGGCGAGAGCTGCGGGTGATTTACTCAAGTGTTGAAAACATTAAAACTTTCCTGGTAAAATGTAAATAGCTTTGATGGCCGGCTTCTGTATGAGGTGTTGCCTCCGCTTGTCGTAATGTGCCTATGAGCGATGGCATTAGCATGAGAATGTTATCTCGGCTCTCTCCTGTGCCGTACAGCTAAAACACTTTCCACGACAAGCATCGACGGCTCATTCATATACTGTGTACACCTTCCCTGTGGGTGGTTGGCGGCTGTTCTGTTCTGGTGTGGTTTGCCCTTTTTTTTTCCTTATCGTCAAACACTGCCTATCGTACTTAGCTCTCTTCCTTCGTTTATTTGTATATTACTCTGTAATAATAACACGACCTCTAATCTTGGGTTCTCATATGACCTAATTGTGATGCAAGAGCCGTAAAAGTCTTACTGAAACTAAAACTGTGAATTGAGAAGCCTGTGTATTCATCTGACTGTATAGGTAGGTTGGGTATGGGTTTAATCCCTCAAGCTCGGTTGTTAATTTCCAAAATCGCTTGTGTGAAGTATCTCCGTGTTTGTGCTGGAATCTGCCACATAAAGCCTGCAGGTGATATCATGAACCAGACCACCACCTACATTTCCGAGTTTCTCTTTTACTGTAAAGGTGTTTGCATGCCCCCATCGATCCAATGTTAATCATTACCTAGTCGCTACCCAAGAATTACAACGTTCTATCTGCTCAGTATCTCATTTTGAGAAATTTGACGTAAAAAAATTGAATCTCACTTACTACCAGTCAGGCTTTTTAAAATGTAATTTTTTAAATATCTGGAACTCAAGTGATCTAAGTTTAACGACAGAGCACCTAAACTCAACACCACACCCATCCGTCAGCCCAGTATTATATAAAAAGTACAATGTTTACAGTAAAGTAAACAAAATTCGTCTTTATGCTATCTCCCCTTTCCTTACTCTGTACGTTACTCTATAGCAACACCTTTAATCTAGAGCATTTATGTGACACAGTTGTGTTTCTAATGCCGTACAATTTTCATTGACAGTTTAACTGTCCTTTCCCTTTCAAAAGTTTATTTTATCATCATCTGTTGAAAGAGAATGGTGAGGGCTAATCAGTAGAGAATTCACGGTCAACCAAAGACGCTATGCGAAACAGAAAAGGAGATTAAAAAAAAAAAAAAAGAATCTATTCCTGTGTCATGACGTGGTGGAATCAAGGCGCTTATCGATTTTGGGCATGTTGAGTTACTGGTATAATTTGATATCACATTCATTTGCCTTGCCTTCACCGAAAAAATACCCTTCCATCTTGAATAGAAGTCAATATATTTGCGATTGAAGGAGATGGGGTCGCCTGGTTCCAGTGATAAAATTAATCAACAAAATGGCGGTCAAAATTTGGTAACTTCGAAAACTTGAGAGTCCTTGAAAAGTGAAAAATTGCATGTGTTATGCCTTTAATGAACATTTTAGAGTAAAATGTGTTATTATATGGACATAATAGGTTTTGAGCGGAAAAACAAAAAATTGAAAAAGAAAAATTGCTAAACTGGCGGGAAAATGCCTTTTTCTTCAATTTCACTATTTTGACGAGCGCCTGATTTCACCACGATGCCTCATTTATACTCTTACCAGTAGTTTATCTGGCCGGCAAAAGAAAAAGAAAGCAAGAAGGAAGAAGAGTTCATTTTCCCATCGTTCAGCGCACGATAAAAGCTGTAGCACGGCCCGCACCACTGAGATCTCACGTTCAGATACACAAGACAATAAAACGACACCCACTTTTCTCCCCGTTTCCAAGATCGTAATTTTACCCATTCATTTCTTTCAAAACACTTCACCAAAAGGTCATACTACGTTGATGATAGGCTTACCAGCCGGAAGGCTCTTTTTCATGTAAATGAGGACTGTGTATTGTTATAGACTTTTCATAAGAGATTACGCTAGATTTTGTACCCTAAAAGGTACCATTTAGAGGACTATTTTCCGGGGGTTGATAAGGAAAGTTTGTGTTCTCTCCTGCAGAGAAGAGGAAGCCTCAAGACTCTGTCGGGGTCTCGGCAGCTCTCTGGGATCGTCCGCCCGCCAGATAGGACAACGGAGTGCGCCGATAGGACCGCTGAAAGATGGTGGGGTTCCCGCGCGCTTTGGACGATACATGAAGCCGCTTCTCAACGTACGACCGGAAGTGATGTGGATGTGTGTGGGGCGTGTGTGTGTGTGTGTGTGTGTGTGTGTTTGTGTGTGTGTGTGTGTGTGTGTGTGTGTGTGTGTGTGTGTGTGTGTGTGTGTGTGTGTGTGTGTGTGTGAGAGAGAGTTATGTTTATGTTTGCATGCATGTGTGTGTATGTTTTTGTGGGGGTGGGGGAGGGTAAGAAAAAAACGGGTGCTTTTAAGAAAATACAGGGTTTGCAAAAACACTTTCGAATGATATTAATTTTGTTAACTCTATTGAATTCAGATCGCCGACGCTTCATCTTTGAGACCTTCAGATTTGACATTTACAAATTGGGACTTTTATTTTTCTAAAGTTTTAACGATACCGCTTTTTCGTTAATGGTCCGTCGTCAAACATTGACAGACAGACTATTATTACGATGATTATAATGATATTGATTAATATTATCATCGTTATTATAATGTACATGTATATTATTATTATATTATTATGATAATACTTTGATAATGGTAACATAAATAGTTCCCATACTGTCTACACCCTTGCAATACAGCTCTAGGCGATTTACAAAACTTTCTTAGTTTTAGTTTTAGTAAGAGTTTTACGCCCTTACAAAACAATAAGGTCATATATATATAAGTGCCGAAGAATAGATGTGTTGCAAGAGAGTAACATACACAAAAAGGAAAGAGGAGAGATACGGACGATAGATGTTTAATAGGAAAGAAGGAGCAAACCACACCAGAGTGCCCACCAATCACCCACAACCCACACAAAACCTTCAGCTCAACATAAAACACAAATATTCAATGAACATGCTTGCATACAGTCTTAAGATTAACGCAAACACTCACACTTTATCACAGCACAATGGATAACGATATGCGCCACACACTGTAAACAAGGAAGCGCTATAAAGGACTAACTCTCAAAATGGCATTATAAAAAGCATGTTTTTAAATGAATTTCGTATTTTGTGTCCGATCTTGTATCCTTCAAAATTGTGAGTGTGTGTGTGTGTGTGTGTGTGTGTGTGTGTGTGTGTGTGTGTGTGTGTGTGTGTGTGTGTGTGTGTGTGTGTGTGTTTTAAAAAAAGGTGGGGTGGGGGCGGGGGGTGTCTTGATAGATGAAGCAAGATATGAGTTTTTGTTACGCCGTGTTTGTGTCAAAGCGAGGCAGATGAGGCTCACGCATGAGAGGTGGGAGATTTTTTCACTGTGGACACAGTTCTGTGTGGACTGTTGTCTTATTTCTGTTGCTGTTGCTATTTGTTTTTGGGTTATTTTTTATTATTTTTTATTTTTAGGGGGGGGTGAGCCTTTGCACTTTCGATACTGTGATTTTGAAGTCACGTATCCAAGAGCGTGCATGGACACATTTGCAGACACACACACACACTCACACACACACACAAACACACATACACACACACAAACACTCTTTCACACACACACACACACACACACAGCACAGCACACACACACACCTGAAACACAATGTAGATACACGCATAAACATATATTTATACATTTAGATTCCCCCATCCTC
>NW_004798427.1:41425-44304 GCF_000002075.1 Aplysia californica
TTTTTTCTTGTTTTTTTCCCTTGTTTTCGTCCTCGTTTTTTTTCTTTTTCTTTGGGGGGGGGGAGTTGTGCGTTCTGTTTTTTTGCATTATAGGGATAACAGAGCTTGAAAGACACGGAGACATTGCCTTTGGTCTCAGCTAAGTATTGTCATTCAAGTTTTCATCGTCACAAACGTTCCTATAACTCTTTTTCTATCTAACCCTTTTGCATATACAATAAACACTAAACTGAGTAAAGATTAATTTTTTAAACAATAAATGTACAGTACATGTCGATTTTTTAAATTATAGGTGAGACGAAATTTTTTTTGGGGGGGGCATAATTTATTGTTCCTAACTATCGTAAACAACAGAGAGATGCCAAGAACCGGCTGAACTGGCGCGACGTATACTTGGAGGAATGTTAAGAATCAAATACATATGGTCGCTTTTAAAGACAAGCGGGCTAACCCAGATTTTGAGGGTTTCCAGAAATCTTGACCAACATCAAAAGTGAGCATTGCCCTACCTATAGGAGAAGTTTGGTTTCATTGGTGTGTACATGTATTTTTGTTTAGTGTAAAGAAAACTCTCCTTGTCTTTTAAAGAAACTGAACAGGGCCCAAAAACGTTACCTTCGATTTTCCCCAAAAAGCATTTTTCGGGATAGCCCCCTTTTGCTTAAAAGCGACCATATGAAGTAAAACTTCCAATCTTCGTTTAAGTGCTTTGTTTGTTTCAGTAAGAGTTTACGGCACTTTGTACACAATCAAGTTATAATATAAGTGTCGAAGTTTAAAAGTGATTTTTAAAAAAGAGTACCAAAAGCACAAAAAAGAGAAGAGGGAGATATAAGGACGATAGAATGTTTGATAGGAAAGAAGGAGCAAATCACACTAGAGCACCAGCCAACCACAGGTCGTTTAAGTTCTAAAGTTACAGTACAGATTTTCTAAGGAGCAGGACCCGATGTTTTGCGTCAGTTCCGATAAGATGACAGTGTGGTTAACAGTGACCTCGGAGTAGATACGAGAGGGAAAGACACGAAGCTTCTTCTAGAGAGAAAACAACAAAGCCCAACACATCAAGATTACAATGTTCCCAAAACAGGGATCTTGCTACTAAAAAAGTTCCAACTCAGTAAATCTTAATGTCAGCACGACTCTCTATAAGTCTAGATTGTTGGGCAACTTGCTGGAAATCTTGCTATTGGCTTGTAGTGTGTTTTCTAAAATTATTATTGAGGGAAATGGGGTGGGGATTTCTTGCTAAGACATGTATGTAAGGATTACAGAAGATATTTTTTTTGTGGTTTCAACAAAATTTTTGGACCAGACCTTTAAGCTCTAAAATTTGAAGTACAATGTCTGTTATCTGCCTTTTTTTTCAAACGTGTATGCGTTGTTGCTGTAAGCTATCTATTTCTAGAAACTTTGCGAGAGAGAGAGAGAGAGAGAGAGAGAGAGAGAGAGAGAGAGAGAGAGAGAGAGAGAGAGAGAGAGAGAGAGAGAGAGAGAGAGTGTGCTTTGAAAAGACGTGTTGTTACCACACTGAGGTACATTATACATTCCCAAACAGCCACACATTTATAAAATTATAAGAAAACATCAGTGAAGACGTTAGAGGACTTGGAGCTGTCGACCAACTCCTAGCCGGCCCTTCATCGGCTCAAAGCACAGTGTAGTTATACCGGTGTCGGGGGTCAAAGGTGAAATATTTTTACCAGTGCAATTTAAGTTATAGACTGCTAAAAGTGAATATTGTTTTGCTGATAATAGAAAAGAAACAGTGAACTATGTTAGTTCAATGCTAGAGTACAGATTTTCTCAGAAACGTGACCCGATGTTTTGAGTCATGCCGATAAGATGACAGTGTGGTTAACAGAGACCTCGGAGTAGATACGAGAGGGAAAGACACGAAGCTTCTTCGAGCGAGAAAATAATAAAGCCCAACACATCAAGATTACAATGTTCACGATACAGGGGTAGAGTGTGAGGACGCCATAGACTTATATATACACCCAGACTTGACTCTATCATGGTCGCCTCTCTTCACTCTCTGTATGAACTTCGAAGCATTCACACCACGTGCTGCACCATTTCACACACATAAATTTTGTTGGCTTCCAAGTAAACTATGGTAAGTATGTTTTAAAAATGTTACTGAAGAGGCAAAAAAACCCCCCAGATTTTAAAAAAGCGTTATAGGTGGATAAACTTCCTTTTCATAAGGGAGCCTAATGTCTGTCATGGCATATGTAAACTCCCTTATGAAAATGAAGTTAATCCATCCAAAGCGACGCTTCAAGAAAATCCGTTTTTTGTCTCACCTGTAAAATTTGAAAACCATGACTTACTTGGCAGCCATCGAATGACAAACCACCAGTAAAGTTCATGACGGCCACTTACTGTTGGAGGAAAAAAAGGGTTATCGTAGACAGGTGGGCGTCTTACACATTGTCTTAATACATAGAGAGAGGCACGGGGGAGGGGGGGGGATTTTTGTGAGGGGGGAGTTGGAAGTGGTCGATCGTGCAGATGATTTTCTTGTATAAGTGCCAATTACAACAGGTTAGACTGTCGACAAAGCCCGGGGAGAACTTAAAACCCAACTTCTCTTTCACATCGAGAGCTGGGTGTGCTATTTTGTACTATCGAGTTTAAAGAAAAAAAAGAGTGATTGTGGCAAAAGATACGAGTACATGTGTAATTAGTTGTGTATAACCCTCGGTGTTGGGGCAGCGTGGGGTGTTGGGGAAGAGAGGCCTACCACAGGACTGTACTCTTCAACTGTCTCTGTGCTGAGAGACGTAGGGTGGAGAGATGGATAGCTTAGGTACAGGGTGAGGGGGGGTATTTTTTCTTTTTTTTCTGAAGGGGTGAGGTGATGGAAAGGGGGG
>NW_004798427.1:44675-46178 GCF_000002075.1 Aplysia californica
GAGAGAGAGAGAGAGAGAGAGAGAGAGAGAGAGAGAGATGAACAGTAGAGGAATAATTTTTTATGGTTTTTAAACACCACATTAAAAAAGTTTCAACACAAAAAGCCAAGAGTGAATGTCAGGATCTAGCCATGTATGTATTAGAATACAAATACATTATATCAGTTTAAAAAGTGACAATTACCTCCTTTTTTCTTTTCTTTCTTTCTCTCTTTATTCCTTTCTTTCTTTTCTAATTTCTTCGACTGTCCAGTGTTTTATAAGTATCGCCTGTGGTAATTACCGTTGTAAATCTAAAAAGTTTTATTTTACCAAAAAAGAAGAAAGTTTGACCTAATTTGTTGGTTACACGGTTATATCGGGACACAGGTCATATGTCATGTTAACTGCTCCAGGCAGAAGTGAAGTTAACTACCGCCATATTCTGGCACTACACGCGCCAAAGAAGCCACCCAGCACGGCGAGAGCAATCTGCCGGGTATCTACGGTGTATCTGCGGATATCTCCGGTGTATCTGCGGATATCTCCGGTCTATCTGCAGGAGAGACGAGGAAGGCGAGCTGTTTGTTTATACACAAATGTCGCCTACGCTGAGTTGGTCATTTCCTCTACACGAGTTTTTCTCACAACAACATACAAGTGGGGCTTTGGGGAGTTCTGATGTGTTTATGTGTGGGTTTGTGTGGGGGTGGGGGTGGGGGAGGGTGTGTGTGTCTTTGTGGGGGTGTATGTGTGTGGGGAAAGTTGTGGGGAAGGATGTGGGGGGTGAGGCCGGCGGGGATGAGTGTGTTGGGGCTGAGTTGGTCATTTCCTCTGCACAAGTTTCTCTCACAACAACATACAAGTGTAGCTTTGGGGAGTTCTGAGGTGTGGGAGGGGAGGGAAGGTGTGGGTGGGGGTGTGGGTGTGGGTGTGTGTGTGGGTGTGTGTGTGTGTGTGGGTGTGGGAAGGGAGGGAGGGTGTGCGTGTGTGGGGGGTGGGGGGTTGGGGGGGGGGGGGGGTGTAATAAACATGCAGGTTTGGTTTGGGGGAAAGGGCGGAGAGGGGGGTTGCAGTGGAAGTAATAATAAACTTACAGGTTGTTTTGTTGTTGTTGTTTGTTTGGGGTTTTTTTTGGGTGCAAAGGGGAAGATTCATAAACTTACAGGTTTGAAAGGGGTGAGAGTGGGGGGAAGGGGAGAGTCCCGTGGAAGCAAACCGATCCTTAAACATTATAATACGATACTATAGAGACGAACAGAAAGATGGGGGAATGGGAGAGATAGAGAGAGGTGGGAAGAGAAAGATGGATAGAGACAGAGACAGATGGAGGGGGTGGGAGAACAGGATCTATTTATCTGTCTATCCATCTATCTATCTATCTATATATTTATCTATCTATCTATCTATCTATCTATCCATCTATCTGTCTATCCATTTATCCGTCTTTCTATCTATCTATCGTTCTCTCTCTCTTCGCCTCTGCCAACCTCTCCTTCCCCCATCTCCTCTCTCATTCTCTCC
>NW_004798427.1:47670-49320 GCF_000002075.1 Aplysia californica
AGAGAGAGAGAGAGAGAGAGAGAGAGAGAGAGAGAGAGAGAGAGAGAGAGAAGGAGAGATACAAACAGAGATAGATATAGAGACCGTGAGAGACATGATGGGGTTGGGGATGGGGATGGGGGTGGGGGGAAAAAAGGGTGGGTGATGTGGACTTGTAGAGAAGTGAGAGAGCCAATGGTAGCACACACGAGCAGATTTGCGAACATTATCGGCCTCTTCCACTAGATTGCCCTTTGCCCTGTTTGACACGACAGCTTTATGTGTGAACTCTGACCCCGGCACCAAGAGCAGAAGCTAGGGTCAAGCCTCATGGTGACTCCCCACTGCCATACTGGCTTGTCCGGAGCTAAAATGTTTTATGTGCATGAAATAATATTTTTGTTATTTTATTCTCTTTTATTTTTGTTGAAGAAATTTTAATGACTTCTCAATGCGATACCGGCTGTCTCAGAGCTAACATTTTCTATCTACATGAAATTATGGGGGCTGTCCAGTATGTCTTAGGCCCAGTTTGTCAAATTTTCATTTAAGTATTTGAGTATGGATGACAGTCATAATTACAAAACTTTAACACTGTAGTTGTAACGTAAGTGTTTTTTTCTACACATTCAAATTGGTGGTGTAGAGATAGTCCATCTAGAATGTCAATTCAGCTTGTTTTGTTCAATATTTTTTTCTTTTTGAATGCAAATCATAGGAAATTACTCAGTAAAATTTCAACAATAAAAGTTCTTTCTTTAAAACAGTTGGAAAATAAAATTCAATTCATACAATCAATCAATCATTCATTTACTCTTTTTGAGAGTGTCAGTGATAACTTCCATCTTGTAGGGCACAGTCGAGGCCTGTGATAATCTGGCATGCTTCGAACAAATATTATGTTGTTTTTTTCTATTTTATTTTTGTTTAAGAAACGATTCGCCACTAGCATACTCGTTGTTCTGGAGCAAAAATGTTGTATCTACATTAAATATAATAATATGTTGTTTTATTCTCTTTGTTGTTGTTGTTGTTGTTGTTTAAAGAATTACTCGCACGTGAAATTGATTTGACTCAGACAGCTACCCGTTGTCGAGGTTAATACTGACTGGTAGTATAAGGGTAAGACCCCGTTAAGGACGAATGACACTACAAAACTGACAAGGATTTGTAGTTTGTAGATAAAGTAAAACAATGAAGGGAGTAAAATAGAAGAAAATTGTTTTGCCACACCACGCTGACACCGACATGATTTTCCACATCGTGGACCACACGATTCCCAGACAACATGTTTCAATTTTTTGTTTGTCCGTTGCAAGGAAATTAATCTTATCAACTAGTCTCCTTCAGAATTACCCCCCCCCCCGAAAAAACCCCCAACAAAAACAAAACAACCCAAAACAATTATCTAAAAATCTATAAATAGCTATGCTGCAAGGTCACTATAAGGTCAACAATGGTACATTAATGTCTTGTTGCGCTTTGCATCTCGCAAACACGAATGAAGAAAGAGCGACTCATTCTTGCAATCCAAAAGAGACCAGCCATCTATGACAAAAGAAACCATTAATTGCACCACAACAGAGATTACATTGCAAATGAATGGAAAGCAGTTGCAGACGAGGTCCAGTTAGACATGACTCTATGGTATCGAACAAGCGCCCCCCCCCT
>NW_004798427.1:51860-58736 GCF_000002075.1 Aplysia californica
TATTATTATTACTATTCTTCTTATTATTATTATTATAAAAATCAAGTACATATCGACTAGACGGCCAATATTATATTGGTGCTTACTAAAGTATGCTCGCGAGCAACACACAATAACGCATGCTCAAAAACAGGGCAACGTATAGTGGCAATTTGTGGTTGCCTGTTTAGTTTTTAGTTTTAGTAGAGGTTTTTTACGGTGCTCGCAACTGCATAAGGTCATATGAGCGCCAGAAGATTAGAGTTAGAGGTATTACAAAAGGGTAACAAACATAAAAAGAAGAAGGGGAGATAAGGACAACAGATTTTTGATGGAAAAGAAGAAGCAAACCACACCAGAGCACCCACCAATCACCAACAGCTGTATTTGAGTGAGTATCTATGTATATATTATGTATTCCTATAATAGTCTTGGTGAACTATATTTCCACACTGAGGTCAAGGAATCTCGAATTTTATTTTCAGTATTTCTTTTTAAGGCTGAAGGATGTGTTAATGTTATTGTTTGTACGCCTCTGTCCACAAAATTTAGGTTTTTTTGGAGCTGGTGCCCGACCCTGCCTGCCAGGACCAGCCCGGGGTGAGAAGGCTAAAGCTAAAACATCCCAGCCACAAGACCGAGATACTCCATATTCAAATTAATGTTCTCCACTCGAGAATCGAACTCGGATCTCCTGTGTGCGACAGCGAAGGTCCTACCCGCTACACCACACATGCCCCTGTTTCGTATATTCACATAAGCAATAAATGATTCAAAGCAACAACAACAAACCCCCCCCCCAAAAAAAAACACCAAAAAAAACACAAAAAACCCCAGCCCACCTCCCCCACCAATTAAAAAAAAACAACCAAAAACAACAACAAAAATCTTTTCTGTTTGAAAAAACAAACCGTAACCCAAAATTAGAGCAAGGAAAATAAATCAAGAAAATAAGATAGGGCTTTTTAAAAAAATGGAACAAAACCTCGAGCTCGGATAAAGTGACAAATTAATTAAAACAGTGGCCCACACCGATAGAAGCAGCCACTTTACTTCCCACCAGGCGAGTGTGATCTCTCGCTGTAAGGGATCCTTTCAATTAATCACAATTAGATTTTTTTTTTTGTTCCCTCTTCTACCTCAAAAGGAGAATAACTGATATGTGTAATTGTTAGTACAGCACAGAAGGTCGAGCGTTTCTTCAGTCTGATCACAGTCCAGGAAAGTCTCAATTTTCCCGCCATGGCCTGGTCGAGAAATCAGGCGATACAAAATCTGAGACTGTTTCAAAAGGTTAGGAGAAATGTGTCACGACGCAGTGGAATCATCCGCTGGGCAATTTTTGGTCATAATATAGAGGCATTGGAATCACTTTAAAACCTATCCGTTAGTCTTGCTTTGGACGGAAGAAAAAAAACAACCTGATCTAGATTTATATTGGATAGAAGTCGCGGTAAATGTTGTATTTGGGATTGGAGGAGGTAGGGGTCACCTGGTGTCAGAGATAAAATTAACGAGGAAATGGCCGCCAAAGTTGATAATTTCCAAAGGTGTGCAGTCGTAGAAAACTGCACGTTTACATTTCTTTCATTCTTAATTTCCTTCTCTTCGTTCTTTCTTTCTTTTTTTCTTATCTTCTTCTTTTTTTTGTGGGGGGGGGGGGGGGGGGGGGTAATGTTTTTGTGCCTTTGATCAACGTTTTTCAGTAGAATGCAATCAGGAATTATGTTTTAAATGGACAAAAAAAGTATTGAGCTCATATCAAGAATAACAAAACATCGATAACGATTGCCCAACAGACAGATATACTTAATAACATTTGGACGAGCGCGTGATTTCACCACGATGCCACCCACATATGGACAGCCCAGCCCGTCTCACACGGCGACACTCGATCAGATATTCAGGTTTTAATCCGTGGATTCTCCCTCCCCGATCCTAACAGAACTTTCGTCAATCCTAAAGATTACGAGATTAATTTTTAAGAAAAGAGAAGAGAAAAGAAGACGGAAAGAACAATGAAGAAAAAAGCCCACAATCTTCACAGTTGAAATTGTGGTATTGTAAAAATGAAAAGCTCCTTACAATATTAGGGGTTATATAAGAGACGAGACCTAAGAAATTAACGTCCATCTCAGCAAGGACCTATCCAAAAGGGAATATTCGTGCAACGTGCGTTTACTAAGGATACAACGTCGGCCCAAGCTAACTCTCGAACCCGAGAACCCGCAATCTTAGAATTGGTCGTTTTTAAGCACAAGGAGGCTATTCCGAAAAATGCTGTTTTGAGAAAATTGAAGGTAAAGTTTTTGCCTCTTGTTCAGTTTATTTTAAAAAACTAGGAGAGTTTTCTCTATAACCAAACAAATATACACACCAATGAAACCAAACTTCTGCTATAGGTAGGGCAATACCTACTTTTGGTATAGGTCAAGATTTCTTGAAACCCCCGAAATCTGGGTTAGCCCGCTTGTCCTTAAAAGCGACCAATTATGAGTCAGGTCGCCTAACCACTGATAACAACACACACGACCTCATGATGACGAGTCGGTAGCTTAACCACAAGAGCTCGGTACCCATTTGACTCTACCTTCCAACATGCAACTCTTTACAACCAACCAACCAACCAACCAACCAACCAACCAACCAACCAACCAACCAACCAACCAACTAACCAACCAATAAATAAATAAACAAACCAACGAACAAACAAACAAACAGACGAACAAACAATCAGCCAAACAAACAAACAAATAACAATCACTTCAAACAAAAGTTGCAGTTTCACGAAAATGGCCACATTTCGCGTAAAAATGCAACAGGACAATAATAGTTGGGCAGAAAGCTCACGTGTTTTGCTGTCTGAACAACCACAGAAAAAAGAAGCTGTGACTGTATAAAATATTAAGCTAGTGTTGTTTTTTTCCGTTTTTAGTTTTAGTCAGAGTTTTACGTCCCATGCAATTCAATAAGGTCAAATAACTCAAATAAGTGCCGAAGATAAGAGGCATTACAAGAGAGTAACAAACACAAAAAAGAAAGAGGAAAAATCACGACGATAGATGTTTGATAGAAAAGAAGGAAAAAGCAACACCAGAGCGCCCACCGACCACCCACTGCAGTTTTTACGCTAAACGTCATACTCGCCGTAATGTTCCCAACTTATCAAATGAAGTTTAAAGTGTATTAAAAATGAACTCAGAAAAAACGCACAAAACAAATAAATGCAAAACAAAACACTCACAAACCGTTCGACACTAGTTTTTCTAAAACTTGGTTTGTTCCCGTTTTAGAGGAACAACACAAAACTTTTAGTTTTAGAAGAGGTTTTACGGCGCTCACAACTGCATCAGCTCATATGAGCACCAGAAGATTAGAGCTGTTACAAGAGAGAAACATAATATAAAAAAAGAAGGAGGGGAGATACGGACGATAGATGTTTGATAGGAAAGAAGAAGCAAGCCACACCAGAGCACCCGCCAATCTCTCACAACAAAACTTTGAAATGAGCGCTTGGGAATGGAAACTTGTAGAACTGACGCATCTCCTCAACAAACTGTTTTATCCATTCTCTGGCATGGTAGATTTCACAGGAAAGTTTGTATTATTGTTATTATTATTATTATTATTATTATTATTATTATTATTATTATTATTATTATTATTATTATTATTATTATTATTATTATTATTATTATTATTATTATATGAGAGAGAGAGAAAGAGAGATATAAAGAGAGAGAAAGAGAGAGATAGAGAGAGAGAGTGAGAGAGAGAGAGAGAGAGAGAGAGAGAGAGAGAGAGAGAGAGAGAGAGAGAGAGGGGGGGGGGGCGAGAGAGAGAAGGGAAGGGTGGAGGTTAGAAAGAAGCACAAGAAAGGACATGAATGAGAGAGCGACAAACAAAAACAATCCTTCAAAAGCAAAAAACAAACAATCATTAGACAAAAAGAAGAGATGTACATGGCTGAAAGGAAAACAAAAGACAAAGAAGAGACAGAGGAAGAGGAAGATCGGAGCTTCTCCTTCCAAGTGACACAACACTAGAAACAAAAACAAACAAAAGAATATAGAAAGAAAGAAAAAAAGAAAGAAAGAAAGAAAGGAAGAAAGAAAGAAAGAAAAAGAATGGGCAGACAATGACGAAAAGAAGAGTTCCCAGCGTGGGTTTGCATTACCACACAAGCTGAGAGGGTTGATGCACGAGAACAGATATCTAGAATATCAACGCATTCTCTAGCACTTAGTGCAAAATAACAGGAACAAATCACAACTCGGGAAATGGGAGGGAGAGGCAAAAAACAGGGCTGGTTTAGGCTGTGTTTATTCAAAAGCCGATTCTATCAAAAGATTAAAGCATCGCTCTATGACGGCCGTATTCGTTGCCGGTGAGAAATGGGACCATAAAACGGAAATCAAGCTTTAAAAGGGGCGCAACTCCGAGGCCATAAAACCGCCATTTTGAGACAGCCGGACGAGTTGTATTACAAATTGATGAGGATTCTCCCTCGGCGCTGCACCAACTAGGAACGATTCCTGTTTTGCTTGATTTGAGTTTTATGATTCGCCACTTTCTGAGACGACGGAAGGGGGGAAAAGAAGAAGAAAAAAGGAAATTGATGAAAAAAGGAGGAAAAGAGGGAGAAGACGAGGAGAAAAAGAAAAAGGATGATAAAAGGAGAAAATAGATGAAGAAAAAGGGGGGGGGGGGGGGGGTAGATGAAAGAGGAGAAAAAAAAAGAAGATAAAGAAAACATCGTAGATGAAAACTGACGACAGGAAAGAGAAAAATATACATGTAGTAGATGAAAGAGCAGAAAAAAAGAAGATAAAGAAAATACGTGAAAAAAGACGAGACGAAAGAGATAGAAGAAATAGATGTGGGGAAAATGAGGGGGTGGAAAAAAAGAAAATAGGTGAAAAGTGAGGAAAAGGAAGAGGAGAAAGAAAGAAGATGAAAGAATGAGGAAAAAAGGAGAAACCGCAGAAAAAAGAAATAAGAAAACACTACTAGAAAAAGAGGAATTGTTTAGTCGATGATGATGATGATGATGATGATGATGATGATGATGATGATGATGATGATGATGTGCATGTTAATTGAGAAGTGTCTTTCTGTTGTTGGGATGGATAACGGGCAATCGATTCGATGGATGGGACCGATCTGGAGAAAATGGAAGGATGGACGGATCAGAAGAGAATGTTTTAGTTTAGTTTTAGTAAGAGTTTTACGGAACTTGCAACACAATAAAGTCCCATAAGTGCCGAAGATTAGAGGTGTTACAAGAGAGTAACAAACACAAAATAGAAGGAGGGGAGATAAGGACCACAGATGTTTGATAGGAAAGAAGGAGTAAACCACACCAGAGCACCAGCCAACCACCAGAAGAGAATGGATGGACGGATCAGAAGACGCAATGTCTCATGCTCACTCACAGCAGATCAGATTTATTTGACTGAGTCGGGTCCCGTCAAACGTTCCTTCATGGGTGGGTCAAAAAGCTACTAGATCAACATTGTATTTTGGCTTAACGCGACCAAATTTTAATACAACTGAAATCGACAGTGACTCAAAAACAGACACGTTTGTTTCTCCAGGTCGCAATCCCCTTTGTGTCAAAATAGTATGATTGTTTTTTGGGGTTTTTTTCTCTCTTTTGTTATTAACTGACACCAGTCTGCTACTGACTGGAGTGTCTTTAGGCCATTCCAAAAGGGATCACATTATCATGTTCTTATGCACAGTAGAATCGGAAATGGGCTGATTCATCATTGTCAATATTATCATGCTCATAACTGTGCCTGAACTGCAACAGGGAACTGCTGCTTTTTCTTTCCTAATCCTTACTATCGTCATTGTCCTCTACTTCTTTTGTTTGTTTGTCACACTCTTGTGACCCTCTGTTTCCGGGGTGCTTTAATAGTCGAAGCAGATTGTGTACTGTTGAAGCTAGAGAGGTGAGCAGAGTAAGCCTGATTCCCTGTTTGGACTTCTCTGTTGACATCCACTCCTTGATGCTCATATGACCTTATGAAGTTGTGAGCGCCGTAAAACCTCTACTAAAACTAAATTAAACTCTCTTGTTATGTTGGGTTTTTTTCGCCATCCACAAAGGAACATGTGGTTGTCACCGACTGACTCAGATGAATCAGTACGGCAGCGTGCATCAAATACCCTAGTCTGGAATCACTGAAAGCTCTCACAGAATGCTCAGCTTCTTTTTTATTTTTTAAACATCAACATAGATGCACAAATTGCTGCTTGGGCGGTTGTCGGGTGCGCTGGAGTGGTTTACACTCTCTATCCTTTCAAAAAATCACGTTCAATGGAACACGCACGAAATGAACACATCGCCCTCTGCGGCTTTTTAAATTTTGGTTCCAAAAAAGAGGAAAAAAAAAACTTCACCAAACGCGTTCAGTCAAGAGTGATGCTGATGTTTTTAATGGAATTTCTGAGCACTGGTTTGGACTGTGATTGACAATCTAGGTAACAAAGTAAATGATGATATCAAGAGAACAGTAAGACTAGACTGTTTCTTTTACTTCTCTTGAGACTAAAAAATGGGAAAAAAAGTGAAAAAAAAAGAAAATGGGTTTAAAAAAAGAGGAAAAGGAAGAAAAAAAGAGTGGAGATGAAAGAAGGAGGAAAAAATGAGAAAAACAAAATACGTGTTGATGGAACCACACAGAGATAAACACTAAAATAAAGAAGAAAAAATGAGAAAAATGTAAATGTGTTTTAATCTACTATGACGCGAACAGTAAGACAAGGCTGTTACTTTTACTTCTCATGAGACTTAAAAATAGACACAACCAGACAGTTTAAAAAACCCAATAAGACAAAAGAACAAACTAAAAGAAAATAATGTAATGCAAAGTTGCCCCCCCCCCCTAC
>NW_004798427.1:63778-65203 GCF_000002075.1 Aplysia californica
TATTATTAATATAGAAAGTTTGCCCTTGATAATGCTCGCTAAAGCAACAACAACAACAACAACAACAACAACAACAACAACAACAACAACAACAATAACAACAACAACAACAACTATACTATTCAGAATGTGATGGGTTTTTTAAAGGTTTTTTCTACATTGTAATTGATTGTGTGTGGGGTTTTGTTGTTGGGGTTTTTTTTCGTTTTTTTTTTCAATTACTTTCGTTCTATTGATCTGCTCTTCCTAATAGAAAAAAATACAGTGGGCTACGTGATGGCTTTTACGTTTGTTTCAACACGGTAAAGAGGCGGGATGTACACTTCCGATAGGATCTAGTGAATCAAATAGAGGCAGAGACATGGAGACTTCAAAGGTAGCCCAAAAATGTCCACTTGTAAAATGTTCCTTTTTGGAAATTGAATTCGAACGAGGATTATCTACATAAAAGTTAAGTATTGTATACTTTGAGTCAGCGACGTGTTTCCGGTGTTGTAAAACTGAAACGGGTTTTGTTGCGAGGAAATACAAGCAGAAATTTCCAACAGTCCAAATATCGGTACAGTTTTAAGGACAAAATAAATGTTTAAAAATTTTTAAAATCCCAAAACTTAAAAAAACCCACAGATCCGTACGGTAGGAATATAGAATACAATTAATACGAATGTTAAACTCTTCAAACATCGATAAAGCAGAAATAAAGTACATGTCGTCTACGTAAATGTACAAATCTAGTCTGCGAAATTTCAGAAATCGGTGGGGTTATAAGGACTATATAAAAAAATACCTAACAAACAAAACAAATACGAATCTCCAATACTTCAAAAATCGGTACGGTCGAAATGCAAAATGAAAATCTCAAATCAGAATACCCACCACTTTCTGAACGAACGAAGAATACAACCTCCTCAAACAGACTCAACACTTCATCTTTTAATTTTGCTCTTGGGGCAATGTAAAGGTCTTGGAAGCAGCTCAACTCAACTGCATGGATATCACCTATCGGTGTAGCAAGTGCCATAAAACTTATATTAAAAAAAGAATAAACTAACTAAGCCCAGTACGTTTGGTCTTCAAAGAGTATGTCGTGTGCTAAGAAAGAAAGAAAGAAAGAAAGGAAAAAGAAAGAAAGAAAGAAAGAAAGAAAGAAAGAAAGAAAGAAAGAAAGAAAGAAAGAAAGAAAGAAAGAAAGAAAGAAAGAAAGAAAAATATAAGAAAAAAAGAAAGTGAAAAGAAAAAAGACAGTCAGGTTACCTTCGGGTGTTTGGAGTAATGAACAACCCGTGGACGAATGTGTAGGAGTGTTGGGCCAGACGGGAAACAGTCAAATCAGTGGCAGAAACAATAACAATAGCAATAACAATAACAATAGCAATAGCAATAGCAATAGCAATAGCAATAGCAATAGCAATAGCAATAGCAATA
>NW_004798427.1:65723-67666 GCF_000002075.1 Aplysia californica
CCACCCCAACCCCCCTTTCCTTTTTTTTTTCTTTTTTTTAAATCGGCCTCAGAAACAAAGTAGAGACGTTTGTGTGACTGTGATTAGGGACCTAGAGAAAAAAATCTAAGAACTAACAACGTATAGGTTTTTAAATTTTTTTTTGCGGGGGGACTTGTTTACAACTGGTGCCAGTACACAAGACATGATGACGTCCCTTGTCAGCATTGTACTGTATTTCTTAAAACTTAACGACACGCAGTAATAATTGGTGAAGAAGTATCGGCGTTTGGTTGGTGTCCTCGCATGGTATGCTCCTTCTTTCCTATCTTTCCAAAATAAAAATTGTTCGTCTTTTTCTCTTCCCAGTTGTTTATTTTTGCTTTGTTTTGTTCTGTTTTTTTATTTGTGGGTTTTGTTTATCTGTTTTGATTTGTTTGTTTGGGTTTTTTCTGTATGTTGCTCTCGTTTAGTTTTAGTGGAGTAGTTACGGTGCTCGCAACTGCATAAGGTCATATGAGCGCCAGTGTTACTCTCTATCAATACTTTTAATCTCCGGCACTTACATGACCTAACTGTGTTGCAAAGACCGTAAAACTCTTACCAAAAAAGAAAGCTACAAACTACATCCGGAATGTTGATCAGACTCACCGGCACTGTACTGCATCCTGCGCATCCAGGGGTATATCTGGGGCGGCGGGAAGGGGCCCTGGTCGGACTGACTCGTGGGGGATCCAGCCCCGCTTGTCTCGCCCTGTCGGTTTTGTTGTTGCTGTTGCTGTTGTTGTTGTGGTGGTGGAGGTTTTGTCGGCGGCGGAGAGGGCGGGGAGGGTGGGGCGCCGGGTTGTTGGTGCGCGGGTTGGGGGAGCTTCTGTCGCTGGCTTAGGGGAGGCGACTCGCACGATTTGTTGTCTTCCAGGAAGTTGTTTACTGGCGGGTTGCCATAGTAACCGCCGTTACACGTGCTACTGTTGCTGTTGTTGTTGTTGTTGTGAGTGTTGTTGTTGTTGTTGTTGTTATTGCCTCCAGGGCTGTTGGCGGAACAGTTTGTCTTGCTGTTGCTGTTTGAATCCGCGACAACAGCACCGCCGCTATTCCCGCTGTTGTTGCTGTTGTTGTTGTTGTTGTTGTTGTTGGTCAGATTTTGTAACGACGATGACGTCGGAGATGAGGAGGATGAGGAGGAGGAGGAGGCAGCAGGGACCGCCCCGGAGAGAGGTCCGTTAGGGCGTACGTCGATGCAGGAGGGAGGGATTTTTCTATCCACGAAGGAGTGCGGAGAGGAGGAAGGAGAAGAGGCCGACCCTCCTTGAGCAGCCGTGAGCGTGTGGTGGATGGGGGGCGGGCTAGGGGAGGCAGGGGGGAGGTGGGTGAGTCTAGGAGCGTTGTAGAAGTCTCCAGCAATGTCACCATAGCGCGAGTCCGGGGTGAGGCGCGGGTGGTGGTAGCCAGGGTACCTCGAAGTGGCGAACGGCGACGGAGAGTAGACTCCACCACCTCCTGCACCTCCCGGGCTGTGGTGCTGTTGCTGTTGTTGCTGTTGTTGTTGCTGCTGTTGGTGGTGGTGGTGCGGGTGGTGGTGGTGGTGGCTTTGGTGATGGTGGTGGTGGTGGTAGGGGTTGCGGTCGTATCCTGTGAGTCCGTCGGCGCAGGGGTCAAGTCCTGCTGCCGACCCAGGCCCGTAGCAGGCGGCGAGAGAGTTCACGAAGTAGGAACTCATGGTCTCCTCTTCCTCTCTCTCTCCCTCTCTCTATTACACTCTCACTCCCCCTCTCCCTCTCTCTATCCCACTGTCTCCCACACCCGCCTCGTCCCAGAAAAGACGTGACAGTCACTCAAACTCTCTCCTCTCCAGTCTGAAAAGAACAAAGAACGACAATAAATCTCATGAAAAACAACACGCTACTCAACTGCGACCCGAAAAGACAAGTCACTTCTCTAACTAAATTTCATTTTCCGTTTTG
>NW_004798427.1:69057-73022 GCF_000002075.1 Aplysia californica
ACAATAATAATAATAACATCAACAAAGTAAAATTATGACGATAATATGCTGGGAGGCAGAGCTTACAATCCCCAATATTTTCTTCTGCAATAAGGATAACACATGAGACTTTTTTCAGCTCGCGCTCGCGCGGTGTTTTCACAACCTATTTGGGCTGCAAGTGCCGTAAAACTCCAGTTTGTGAACTGTTATTTTCTGACTGCAAGGAGTGAAGGACAGGTCTTACTTTATACGGTTGCTTTCAAGCACAATGTGGCTATCCCGAAAAATGCTGTTTTGAGAAAATGAAAGTTAAATGTTTTTGAACCCTTGGCCTTGTTCAGTTTGTTTAAAAAAAGACATGGAGAGTTTTCTCTATAACCAAACAAATATACACACCAATGAAACCAAACTTCTCCTATAAGTAAAGGACAATGCTCACGTTTGGTGTAGATCAAGAATTCTGGAAACCACTGAAATGTGATTTAGCCCGCGTGTCTTAAAATCGACCATACAGTCTTAACTGTGGCTAAAGAATCAGAGGTTGCAGACAGGGTCTGACTTAATTCTCGGTGTTGTGATGAAGTAAAAGGAAGAATAAAAAAGAAGCATATTGACATAATGGCGATCACTAATTAGTACAAGGGGAGAATAATAATAATAAGATAGATCATTGGAAATAACACAGGACAGGGACAGATAAAAAAAAAAAACTACCAATAACCCCACAAAGGACCTAGCAAGCCGGTAAAGGATAAATAACTGCTAAAAACTAAAGAAAGGGGGAAAAGAAAGGGACAGATTCTGAAGTAAAAAAGAAATGGAGAAAAAGAGAAGAAGAATTAACATTCTATCACAGACGCTACACACCTAGCACAGGACAGAAACCTGCACCTCCCCTCGACATCCAAAGGATACCAGAGGAAGGAAAAAGGAAAAAGTAAGTATCAGTAGCACCCTCCAACCACCCACCCACTCATAACTAGTTCCTCAGAAAACTCCACATTTTTTAAATACGTAAAACAGTTTACTTTTTTTCCTGCTGAATTCCGCGTTACGTCCGTACACTTGGAAAAACGTAATGTTCTTAGCCCAGAAAGCAGCATTATCTTTTTTTCGGGAGGGAGGAAAGAAACTGTTTCCATCTTTTAACCATTGCATCAACATTACGTATTACAGTTTGGTTTTTCCACATTTATAATTTGAATATCGACAAAATTGAATAATAGAGCTTGCTGTAAAATGGAGATATGCACTCTAAAAATGCTATTTATTTATCTATTCAATACATGTATTATTATTATTATTATTATTATTATTATTATTATCATTTTTATTATTATTATTATTATTATTATTATTATTATTATTATTATTATTATTATTATTATTATTATTATTATTATTGTTGTTGTTGTTGTTGTTGATGTTGGTATTATGATTATGATTATTATTATTATTATTGTTGTTGTTGTTGTTGTTGTTGTTATTATGATTATGATTATTATTATTACTATTATCATTATTATTATTGTTATTATTATTATTATTATTATTATTACTAATTATTAATATTATTATTTTTCGAGCACTTACCAAAGGTACTAGTTTACGAAAGTGATTTCTTTTTTAAAAAAAGGGGGGGGGAAAAAGATAATAAAATTCTGAGTTAATTTCATCTGAGCAGCAGGCCGACGAGACAGCCGTACGCTTTACCCGACTAAATCAAACAGACTCGACTAGTTGAAAGAGTGTGTTCCGACTTTAAGGAAGGACTAGCCATAAAGCTGTCAAGTCAAAGAGCGGCAAATGCGTCCAGTTCTGCACGAAGAGACACAGCCCCCCACACTCACACAAGATTCTCTTCCACAAACCCTCACAAGATTCTGTTCTCCACACCCACATCCATACACGATTCTGTTCTGTCCCACACCCACACAAGATTCTGTTCCCCACACCCACACCCACACGAGATTCTGTTCCCCACACCCACATCCACACAAGATTCTATTCCCTACACCCACATCCACACAAGATTCTGTTCTGTCCCCCACACCCACACAAGATTCTGTTCCCCACACCCACACAAGATTCTGTTCCCCACACCCACACAAGATTCTATTCCCCACACCCACACCCACACAAGATTCTATTCCCCACACCCACATCCACACAAGATTCTGTTCTGTTCCCCACACCCACACAAGATTCTGTTCTGTCCCCCACACCCACACACGATTCTGTTCTGTCCCCCACACCCACACAAGATTCTGTTCCCCACATCCAACACAAAGAGATGGCCCGGCGCAGATATCATTATGTTTCTTTTGTATCTGGCACAGATATCATTATGTTTCTTTTGTATCTGGCACAGATATCATTATGTTTCTTTTGTATCTGGCACAGATATCATTATGTTTCTTTTCTATCTGGCACATATATCATTATGTTTCTTTTGTATCTGGCACAGATATCATTATGACTCTTGTATCTGGCGCAGATAGAGTCTGGAATATCCTCACAACTTCATTCAACCTCCCGTCTCTTTTCTGTCTTTCTGCTTATTTTTTTCCTTTCTTTCTTTCTTTCTTTCTTTCTTTCTTTCTTTCTTTCTTTCTTTCTTTCTTTCTTTCTTTCTTTCTTTCTTTCTTTCTTCATTTATTTATTTTAAAATTTATTTATTTATTTATTTATTTATTTATTTATTTATTTATTTATTTATTTATTTTTTTTTTTTTATTTTTTTTTTTTATTTTATTATTTTATTTATTTATTTATTTATTTATTTATTTACTTATTTATTTATTTATTTATTTATTTATTTATTTATTTATTTATTTATTTATTTATTTATTTATTTATTTATTTAGTCAGTCAATCAGTTATTCATTTAGTTAGTTATGTATGTTAGTTAGTTCGTTAGTTCGTTAGTTCGTTAGTTAGTGAGTTAGTGAGTTAGTGGGTTAGTGAGTTAGTGAGTTAGTGAGTTAGTGAGTTAGTGAGTTAGTGAGTTAGTTAGTTAGTTTGTTAGTCATCAAACTATTTTTCTTTTCGCTTTGAACACATCTTTTGCAATAATTCGTTTTGATCACTAATCTTCCCCCCATCTTTTTATTAAAAGATATTTGCTATAGTTCTCTCCCAATACCATTCAATTCATATTAGTTCAGCTTTCTTGTTTCGTTTTTGTTTTCGTCTCTCTCTTTTTCCCTTTCAAAACTTTGTTTTAGTAAGTGTTTTACGGCACTTGCAGCACAATAAGGTCATATAAGTGCCGAAGATTACAAGTGTAACAACAGAGTAACAAACACGAAAAAGAAGGAGGGGGGATATGTTTGATAGGAATGAAGAAGCAAATCACACCAGAGCACCCGCCAACCATCCACTTCTAAAACTTTACGCTAAGTTAGTCCTCGTTCATTGCAGTTGGACCAAAAACACAAAAGAAATGTGTTGGTGGTTGGCGGATGCTCTGGTGTGGTTTGCTCCTTCTTTCCTATACAAAAAATCTATCGTTTGTAGATCTATCTCTCCTTCCATTTTTTGTGTGTTTATTACTCTCTTGTAACACCTCTAATCTTCGGCACCTATATTACTTTATTGGGTAGCAAGTGCCGTAAAACTCCTACAAAAAACGAAAACTAAAAGAACATCTATTGGTTCAGAATCTTTGTCTCGCAGATGTTGCTTTGAAACATTTTTTACCTCGCTGGTGACAGCTCAGTCAAGCGGATCGTATCCATCGTTCATCGTTGTATTAACTTATCTTATCCTTTATCTTATCTTACTGTCGTTTGTCAAAATACGAGATTTTCAAGAGAAGTAAAGGGGGAAAAAAACACTATTAAATTTCAGACAGAACATTGTGTAAATATGAATTATTTTTTACATTTTTTTTAATAGTAGAGGGTTTTACGGCGCTCGCAACTGCATTAGGTCATATGAGCGCCAAGGGGTGGGTGTCAACAGAGAAGTCTTTACAGGGA
>NW_004798427.1:74324-75477 GCF_000002075.1 Aplysia californica
ACACACACACACACCCTCACTCAGGGTACTAGATCTAAGGTAACACGCATAAAAACCCAACGACACACATGTAGGTAAAAAAAAATATTCCCGCAAATGGAAATAAATACATGGAGAAATAAATATGCAAGCTCGCATACAGGCATAATAAATATACTGTATATTGTATTATAATATGTATATAGATCTAGATCTAGATCTAGATCTACATACACTCAAACATGTATTCTAAACGGTCATGTTGATTAGATCTAAAACAAAAAACCTGAATGATAATATTATGTACGTTCTATTTTTTTAAAAACTGATGTGTTAATTTTAATTAGACACTAGATCTAGTACATTAATATATCATACCTCTATCATTATGGGCAAAGTTTGAAACAAGCAAATGAGAAAAAAAACAAAACAATATCAACAAGGAAATTTAAAAAAAAAAGACCCTACGAGGCTCCAAATTAAAGATAAACCTCCGAACTAAAAAAAACATAAAATTCATAGACCCAGCCATTTAACGACCTCTGATTTAATCAGGACCACAGTATTATGTCTGCAAATCCTTCTATTCACCCCCCCCCCCCCTTTTTTAGTTCAGTTTCTCTGCAAAAGTCTCTCAACTTTTCTCCCGCTTAAAACATTAACTAAAAACCTTATTTCACCAAGGTTATTAAAGTGAATACATGTAATACTGTGAAACGTGAGAATGAATTGTTTGCTTTTTTTTTAGTCTTTCAAACCATCAACAGCGTGAATGAAGGGTGTGGATTAGTGTGGAAGCATTATCATGTTTACACCAACTAACTGCATACAATAACATTTCTCTAGAAAATAAATAGATCACGAAAAAAATTTGAAAAATGGTAAATCTAATAATAATAATATAATAATAAAAAGAATGAAAATGTAAAACATAAAGCAATAAAAAAAAAATAACGCACTAACGCGTTTTTAAATCTTTGGCAGCTCAAATTTCAAGAAAGACAAATCGGTTAAACGCATATCCCTTAATGTTCAAATAATTGGCCAAGAGCAGCACAGAACAATAAGAAGTTTATCCCAGAGAGAGAAATATCATAATAATAATATTTCTGTTAAAAAAAGAACTAGATCTCTAAATCTACATGTACTTTTAAATCTTTTGTTTTAAACTGGC
>NW_004798427.1:77707-79194 GCF_000002075.1 Aplysia californica
GAGAGAGAGAGAGAGAGAGAGAGAGAGAGAGAGAAAGTGAGAGAGAGAGTCGAGAAAGTAGAGAGAAGCACTGGATCAATCACCGGAGAGAAGTGGGAGGGGATACGACTACCCCTCTACTGGCAGCTCCCCTCCACTCCCCCCTTCACCAGACAGGATCCCCTGGCCTCTCCCCCTCCCCACATCCCTCGGACACCACAGACACCCCCCCTGTCACTCCCCACACTCCCCGCCCCCTGTACCAGCAGCCAAAACCATCCCTGTCCAATCAGCTGGCAGCGTGAGCTTGGACCTGGCAAGCGCGCCACACCGAGAGACGTCAGTTTGCGAACCCTGGCTCTCCGCTGTCGAGCAGAACCGACCAATCAGATCTCTCGAGAGTCCGCCATCGGGCTTCCAGAGGTGCAGCCGAGAGCGGAGAAGTGAAATTCGATTCTTCCGCCGTCAAGGAGTTGTTTTGTATGTGTTGCTTTTTATAGGCATTTCTTTCTCAATAAAGACGTCAGCTATTTTTTAAAACCTGTTTTACATTAGCCTGTGTCTCTATCTCAATAGGACTCGTTGTTATAAGCAATATGTTTTCTTTCTTTCTTTAAAAAAAAAAAAAAAGATCTAGGGTCTTATAAAGTACACAAGAAGTTGAGTTTTTTTCTGCTGTCTTTAGATATCATGTGCCTAAAGTAAATAGAAATGTTTGACTTATGGTTTCGTGTTGTGAATGTCTCGGCTTTGAGAGATTGTCACCGCAAACTTTACATAGGTCTTCACTCAAACGCGGTTTTCAATTTCTCAAGTTCATAATTCTGTTCTATTGTGAATGAATCTGTTGAAATATTGAGCTTCTTCTTTCTCCCCCCCTCTCCCTCGCCTTTATTACTATTTTTATTATTATTTAAGTGAGGGAGGAACAGTCGGAACAAACAGATTTAACAAGTGATTCATTGCAACGGACGAAATCTATACCTACATACTTCAATAACTTTATGTTGTAGGATAAATTCCAAATGCGAAAACGTTGTCGAATCAGAAGAGCACCGACCCTTGCATGTTTTCCTTAAGTATAAACAGAGAGGGTTTACAGTAATATTTTTTACTACTGTAAACTCTCTGGTATAAGATCGACAAAAGTTTGAACTTACGTTTTTCGTAAACTAACTTCTCTGAGCACTTTTGGGTTTGTGTTTAATTTTTTGTTTGTTTTGTTTTGTTTTTTCGTAAGTGTTTTACGGCGCTCGCAGATGCATAACGGGGAGAGCGCTTCTTTATACTCAAACTTCGTTGTTGACTTGCGTCTTTTGTGTAGCAGTTAGCCGTTTCGTTGTCACACGCACGAGACCCAAGTTCGGTCCCCGAGTAGGGAGAACGTTTTTCCTCGACAGGCTTTCAGTGGGTGGTTGGTTGGTGCCCTGGTGGATGTGGTCTGCTCCTTCTTTCTTATCAAACATCTATGGAAGAGGCTAGCCGTACTTAATGACGGCTAGACTGGC
>NW_004798427.1:81341-90748 GCF_000002075.1 Aplysia californica
ACACACACACACACACACACACACACACTAGATCTACCTGGTGTGGGCGCTGAAACTTAACAAAATCACAAAAGAGTTCCCCTACCGGGTCTGTATATTTCGTGACTTTGTTCCCGGTTACCGGGTCTGTATACACTTCGTTACAAGATTTTTCGGTACAGCCCCCATCCAAATGTTATAATGTCCGTCTTTCTGCAGATGTTAAGCAACTTCCAGACCATTTCTAAACTGAAACTAAAAACACAGACTAAACACAAAGGCACTTCCAAGACCGAAAGGAGAATGAATAACAAGCAAATGTTCGTATATAGACAAGTCTCATAAATTCAGTTTTTATCCTGAATGAGCAAGAAATTGCTGCCCCAACACTTTAAAGATCGCCCCTCTTCTGTAGTTATGTTTTTATACCTGAAAAGCCTATTCATTTAATGCAAAATCTAATTGATATATGGTCTCAAGCCCAGTAAAACGCTGAAGGTACTAAAATTGTTTGATGGTACTGTTTTGGTAATCCGCAACCTAATTGTATCGATATCGTCAAAAAAGTACTCGGCTATGATAGTACGCGGTTTTGATAGTATTTTCCCGAAAGTGTGCTGCTCTGATGTTCTCCCGTTTGAGTGAGGGGGTTTTCTAGGCGGCACGGTGCTATCGGAGATGGGCGTAAATTGATACGGATGTCCAACCTCTCAAATGACCTAAGAGTGTTTAAAAGAGTTTCAAAGTCAAACAATATTTTAATATTTAACTTAAGTCATTTCATATGTGTCACAATTTCGGTGGAATCAGTCAGTTTTGGGCCAATCGAGTTATTGGCATAACCTTAAAGTCTGTTCATTTGTCTAGATTTTTATTTTCAAAAGTACTCATCTATCTTGAACAGAATTCGAAATACATGTATTTGAGATCAAAAGAAGTCGAGACACCTGGTGTCAATTGTAAAATTAGCGAGAAAATTGTCGCCTATTAGTTTGGTGACTTCCAAAGCTGTAAGGTCCTTGGAAACTGCAAAGTTATTATTTGTGCCTTTTATCAACGTTTTTCAGTAGAATTCAGGCAAAAATGTATTTTTAATGGATATAACAGGTGTTGAGCCACCCCACCCCACCCCCCCCAAAAAAAACCCCCCAACCCCAACAACAAACAAACAAACAAAAAAACCAAATAAAATTCGATAAAAATTGCCAAACTGACGGAAAAATGACGATTTCTTCGATTTTACTATTTTGACGAGCGCTTGGTTTCACCACGATGCCTCACATACGATCAACATTCTCTAAGACGGCCACTTTTTGTCGACGAGAATGATGGTGGGCGTTTTATACAGTTATGATTATTATCAAAAGACGGGGATGGAAGGGGTGGGGGAGAGGCTGTTTTCACAGGTGTTTTTATATAGGTGTCCTTTGGAATAGAACCCGACTGTTACTACTTGGCGTCGGTAGTCTAGTGGTTAGGCAGACGGACTCGTGATCGTAAGATTGCGGGTTCGGGGGTTCGAGCCTCAACTCGGTCCGACGCTGTGTCCTGGGAAAGGCACTTTACAGGAATTTCCCACTTGCCTCGGTCCTTTCGGAGATGGACTCGGATGTCCCCTTTTCTGAAATAACCTAATAATGTTGATAGGAGCGTTAAACCCATACCATTTCACAATTTTCTCTGACTGTCTAATCGCCCTTGTATATTGGTCCACAATGCACTCAAACAACGCAAAACTTCGATCTCAAAGTGAAGTAGAAGTCTGGGGTAAATACATGTACATCTGTTAGTATAAAGAATTGGAAGAGGAGAGGGGGCAAAGTTTTTGATGTGTGTGTGTGTGTGTGTGTGTGTCTATGTGTGTGTGTGTGTGTGTGTGCGCGCGTTTGTTTGTCTGTGTGTGTGTGTTTGTGTTTGTGTGTGTGTTAGTGTGTGTGTGTGTGTGTGTGTGTGTGTGTGTGTGTTTAATTTGAACTGAAGAATTCTATAAAGTAGTGATTCCATTATCACCATTTTAGTGACCATGTTCTGAACGCACTACAAAGATATTATCTTCCAAACCTTTTTTGTTTGTTTTGTTTTGTCTTTTTTTTACCCCCCCCCCCCCGGTCCCTCCTGCATGGTGGCGTGACAGAAGAACTGACCTCACAGGCCGGGGGCTGACCCAAGAGACTCAGTTTGGTGACCCCTGGTGTAGCGGGGAAAGATCAGAATGGTAGTGCGGCTTTTTCGAGAACATCCGTGCAAATGAATGGCCGCTTGAGTATAGCTTTACTTTTACTTTTGCCATCCTCTGGTATCCTTAGGATGTCGAAGGGAGGTGCAAGTTTCGGTCCTGTGCAAGGTGAGTAGCGTCTGTGATAGATATGTTATGTTGTTCCAGGACAGGACATTAATTTTTTTTTAAACCCCGTCCAGTCAGGTCTTTCTTGGTCTTCCTCTTGATTTAAATCATGATTCTTGGGTGTTGTAACCGTGTTGAGTATAACCCTGACCATAATTAGATCAAAGTATCTTTCCTGCATGATGTCATGGCGACCCACATTTGATCCCACACAGGGAGAAAGCCCTGGGTGTGCGTTGTAGGTCAAGGGAGCTCCGAATGAAGGGCACAAGTTGACTTTTACCGTAGCCGTGTTCGATCTTGTCAAGCATAACCGGCGTCTGTGGTATAGCCGTTAGGTAGCACGCCCACTATAATTTTTTGCATGTTTCAGGCAATGCGTTTTCGTGACGTCATCACCAGAATGACAGGCGCAAAAAATGATGCGTGCCCATTTGCCGCTTGCCGAAGACAGTCAAAATCTCGGGTCTCTGGTTTGACGCTACACAGAGCTGACATAGATCTATATAGGTCCAAATCTAGGCCATGAAGCCTTCAGATCGAAATTGTTGCCTCAATTGTGACCATTCCATGATTGTAATTTGCATAAAGAATGGATGGGGGACCTTGAATTCGACCCCAATTCCAGGTTTAAAAAATAGGTCATCAGTCGGTGAAGCTGGTCATGAACTCGCCCCTCGTCGATATTGATATGGCTAAATGAGGCAGTCGTGTAGTAATCGAGTACTTGCTACTGTTGCAACTACGCTGCTTTCACGCGTTGTGTGACGTGACATCCTCTCTGCTCCAGACAATGGCACAGACTGAGCAGAGCACCCTCCCCCCCCCATCCACACACACATACACACGCACTGTTTTCTTTAATGAAGCTTGCTATACTGTTATGATGTCAGTGGGCGAAAACCAAGGACCTTAGAACAAAGTGTGTGTACACCTGAATGAAGTTTTGGGCAGGTTATATCAATCACTGATGTCGTGTGTATTGTGTACTCCTGCGTTGTGTGTGTGAATAAATCATTGATATCCAACAGTAAATGATAAGTACACCCCCTCTTTGAAATCCTATTCCTACCTCCCCATGGTGAACAGAACAGGTATTTTTTCTCGGTGTTTTATGGCGCTCACAACTGCACAAGGTCATAGTGAGCGCGCTGGACAATTTCAGTTTGTAAGAAATTTTGAATTTTTCCCGGGTGGCGTCCGAAGCCTACTGTTATCGATTTTGGACGACCAAGGGATCTTTAACATGCGTAACTTGCACACGGGACCTTCAATATTTTTCGCCCTTGTCTGAGAAGGCTAGGTGTAGATCTTTCTTACCAGAAAATTAGGTGTGTGGCTGAAAGACAGCAGTAAGAAGGAGCCAAGGAGTAGCAGTAGAAAGTCTACAGAAAGAGCCAGGAGCGCAGAGGAGAGGGCAAAGGAGGTGACGTGGTAGGGGCAGAAAATGGAGACGAAAACAGACGACAGAACATTGCTGGAGAGCAGGAAATAAGGTTGAATGAGACAATTTTAGAGAAGAAAATGTAACCGCCGCTACCCGGATTCGAACCCGAGACCTTTGAATGAGAGGCGAACACCCTAACCTCCCGGCCACGAGAGCCCCCTAAGCATGGATAACTATAACATTGTATTTCATATTAAGAACACGTAAACGCACGCAATGCCCAGAAATATGAACGATCTTCTTCTTCTTCATCGTTCTCGGTGATAGCAGTTAGGCAGTCAGTCCGATGTCGCGCACAAACTGAAGTCTGCTTCAAATCCGAGAGACTGCCATAGAGAGCTTTCTCTCAAAGGGAGTCACATTCTGCCACGTCTGTGTACAAAGGTAAAAATGATCATTTACCCGTTTCGATACCCCACTTCTGTCATTTTAAAAACTATTCGATTACGAAAGACGGGCGAGTTACTTAAAGATCAAACTTTCTGCACATAGGGCTGTGACATCACGGGGGTGGGGGTGAATTGCATTACGTCTGAATGAATAGAGACATCAGCTTGATACCGTGTTTGCTTTTGGGTCAGTTATAACCTCTTTGGATTTAATCTAAGACAGATATAATTTCTTTGCTTGCTTCCAGCGTGCCTCAAGCACGACAACCGAGAGCTCAAGGTCTAGATCATAACTGCTTTGTTTTTTTACCACCATTACAGTCGCGACTTATAGACAACACAGTCACACTGTCACCATATCTTTTGAATACCTATCCAGTGACTTCTAAAAAAAAAGGAATAATAAGTAAATTCCACTTTATTGATCCTCATGGGGTTATGCAAGAACGTTACACACTACCAAAAACATGGACAAAACATACACCATCTGGTCGCCACTGTGCAGCGCTGTGCCTTTAAGAAGCAAGGGTTATCGTGTCTTGTTCAAGGACACGCATCAATGACTACTGCATACAGTTTTCCTTTCTTTTTGTTCATTTTTTCCTTCTTTTTTTTGTGCCCTTCGCTCTGCTTGAATTCGCGATTTTCGCAATTTTTAGAAATAGAAATCCAGGACTTCAAGTCGTTTGAGAAATGTAAAAAAAAGAAGTGTTCTGGCTGCCACCAGACCCCCCCCCCCCCCAAATCCCCCTCTCCAGACCCCAGCCGTCAGAGTTACATTATAGTGAGCTCTACACACGCCCATCACCAAAAGCGCCCTCTAGCTGCAGGCTGTCGTCGACCGGCCTATTAGCCAAGGTGAAAGGTCAACCGGCAGTGACGTGTTTATGAGGCCCAGGGGAAATAACTCGCTGCGACTTGCACGTAACGCCGGCCCAATACTCATTATGAGTGGCGGATCACTGGGAAGAAAAGACTGCCCTGATTTACGGCACTCTGCGGCGGGGCTGGTCAAAAGATTAAACACCAGCGCATGTTCGTCACACACCCAGCCAACTTTGGGACTGGCTCTGTCCGCGGGGAGAAAGGGGGAGAAAAAAGGGGAGAGAGGGGGAGAAAGAGGGATAGAGAGGGTACTAGGAACTTTGGGATGGTTTAGAGGGCTGGATGACTGGCTACGTCATGGGGTGGTAATAATATGTCGCCGGCATCAAAGGTCATGAAGGTCATTGAGTTTTAAGAGTTTGTCTGGCTTGAGGGAGAGCGTTTTCTAAAAATGTAGAGCAGTCTGAAATTTATTTATGTGAGGACTTTTCGGTGTTAGGAGATGACAGATAGTGGTTAAAAGATGATAGATATATAGAATGATAGAATGACAGACAGACAGTAAGAAAGACATGCAGAATTTTGACAAAATATTCCTCGGGCAAACACAGCCAACCAATACCACAACTGAAGAAACTGTCGTGAAAAAAATAAACGAACATTTTTGGCTTAGGACAAACAACCAAACAGCTGACTGGTGTAACGACCACTGCACATTGCCCATACTTTCAAATTTAACATTCAATTCATTAATTTTGATTCATAAGCCTTTTGAGTCATTTTACAAAAATCTTGCTGCGGGTACCCATGGGAAGAATGAGAAAAAGTCTTAGACCAGAGATCTAAAACACAATTCGGCTTTGTTCCTGAAAAGGACACAGGAAATGCTATATTCAAGTTAACAATGTTAATGGAAAATCTACCGAATGAAGCAGAGACAGATCCGGATTTATTCTTCATAGATTACTCAAAGGCTTTCGAAAAAGTTAAACATAATGAGCTATTTAAAATATTGGAAGAGCTAGACATAGAATAGATGGAAAAGATCTAATAATTTTCAGGAAGTTGTACTGGGACCAAAACGCTGTGGTGTGAATTAATGGAGAATACAGTGAATATAAGCAGATTAGGCGAGGAGTGAGGCAAGGATGTGTTATGTCACCAGACCTCTTTAACATATATATCCAGTAAAACAATAATTTGAAACATATTAGAATGTCCAAGTCCAAAGTGAATGGCGAAAATATTAATACGATCAGACACGCCGATTACACAGCTTTAATAGCAGACTCCGAAAATGACATTCCATCGCTTCCAGACACTATTGTAACGGAACATTAAAGTAAAAGGTTATTGTTGATTGTGAAGAATGCAGAATACATGGTAATATCTTTAAAAAAGCAACAAATCCTATTTTGTAATCGCATTAGAAAAGGCGAAAAGATCAAATAAGTCCAACAGTTTTAAATATCTTGGATATACTATAATGAGGTCTGCTGCCAAATGTTCAACATAAATAAAACAAAGAATTGCAATGGCTAAGGTTAGTTTCAATAAAATTAATGGGCCCAATTTTGAAAAATAGAAACATTTCAATGACTACCAAAATGAAACTTCTGAAATGCTATGCATGGTCAACCCTTCTATATGGCTATACATGCTGGACAATCACTAAAGACAGAGAAAATAAAATAGAAGCAGCAGAACTGTGGTTTCTGAGGAGACTGCTGAGAATATCTTGGAAGGAAAAGAAATCAAATGATAATAATACATGTATAGTACTTGATGAAACCCTCGAGGGACGCTCACTGTTAAAACATTCGGAAAAGGCAAATGCATTTTTGGGGACATCTGAAAGACAAAACGGTCTCGATCATCTATCTCTGCTGACAAAATTGACTGCAAACGAGGGAAGGGTAGGCCCAGAGAAACCTAAACAGATGAGTAACGGGGATAGACCAGGGTAACATAGCTTATTTTTTAAAGAACATCCGAGCAAAGGGATGAATGGAGAACCATGATCGCCGATGTCTGCAGTAGATCTGGCACTTGAAGAGGATGATGATGATGATGATGATGATGATGATGATGATGATGATGATGATGATGGTGATGATGATGGTGATGACGGTGATGACGGTGATGATGATGATGATAATTCAGTCCTGGACGGCCAGAACTGTTCATAAAGCAGGAGCGACGAAAGCTACAATCCGATAAAAGTCTGTATAATCAAACAGCACAAGAACTTGAATGTAGGCAGAAGCAAATAGCTCAGCCTGGAGATTATCTTTTGTCTAGTAGAACCCCCCCCCCAAAAAAAAAACAAAAAAAACCCCCTAACAATAATTAAAAACCGCAAAAAACAAACATACAGACAAAAATTAAAAAACCTCAAAATTTCATTCAAGTATGTTGTGGAGTTTAATGAGGCCTAAGTTCACTCTCCTTTTTAAAATTGTAACGAGTTCTTCACGAATTAACCATTAATTACTATGACCTGTGTTTGAGAAGTGGTGCTATCACAGAAAGGCCATAATAAGCTGGATCCATGGAAAGCAAAACAGACGAAGAATAAGGTGTTTTTAAATTCTCCACAAAAGACAAACCCTACTTTGAAAGATAAAATGTAGAAAAATACAATACTTTGGACATTTAAAACGACATCAGACCATTGTGAAAGAGACGCTTGAAGGAAAGATGCGGGGCAGGCGAGCCAAGGGTAGACAAAGAAAAACATGGATGGACAACATAACAACATGGTCTGGCCTGGATATAGCAGAATATGCAACGGCAGCTCAAGACCGTAAAGGATTGCGGGCAAGATTATCTTGGTAACTCAGATATCCTAGGTTGAGGGTCATTACACGTCAACATGTGAGTCAGAGAGACACCTTCATGTATTTCAGGTATAAGTTCTATCTTGTCCTTCTCGAAATAAAAGGCATTTTTTTCAGCTCCGGAAACGTCGCACATTGACATAACTACAGAGTTGGACGACGGTGACCACATACAATAAGAAAACGAAACAATCCTAACAGAGTAAGCATGGATCTAATTTTGGGGAGTTTTCAAAGCAATGTGAATTAAAAGAAAAACATTATCAATATACATTGTATCACGAAATCGAAAGAAAGTTTAGTGCATTAAAAAAAGGTTTAGCTTGTGATGTGTGTGTGTGTGTGTGTGTGTGTGTGTGTGTGTGTTTGTGTGTATGTGTGCGTTATGTGTGTGTGTGTTGTGTGTGTGTGTGTGTGTGTGTGTGTGTGTGTGTGTGTGTGTGTGTGTGTTTGTGAGAAATGAAGCATTTTGGGGGCCTTGACATTTCATAACTCCCGGCATGTGCTTTTGTTTGAGTAATGTTTTAAACTCGTCATTGTGGTTTCAATTTTTTAAACGGGTTATTTTTTTAAAAAGCTGCTACTATTCGGCTTCGAGTTTGAATAGCCTCCCGTGGCTATTCGGACTCAAACTCCAATGCGCGTTCGCAATCACCAGGGGTACCGGATGTGAAGCAGACAGGCAATTCGATCTTGGCCTTCCTCGGTTTCTACTATCCGGCCAAAATTTTTGACACAAGTTAAGAAAAAAAGTATTAGTGACGTCAAAAGTGAACAACAGTTGCAAAATCTGAAATACCAGACAACAAACGCAAACAAGGAAACTGCAATCTGAGCTCAAAGCAGTGAAAAAAAAAATGAAAATCAAAGTTTCAGAACCACAAAGGATTATAACTATCAACAGGTAGCCTGAACCTGCTTTATTTGACAAGAGAGACAAAAACATTTACCAATTGGAAGTCTAGTTAGAAATTAAGAAGAGAAAAGTGAAAACCCTTCAAAATGGAACAAAAAAGCAGTCATTCTAAGTAACAGTGGTCTAAAGGAAATTTGTTTCCAACAGCATACTATACTTGATGTTCAAATATAATCAGGAAAAAACAATGCATGTTCTGATAGAGTGAGAAAAGCAACACGTTTGGGTCCGAATAGCCACGTGAGGCTATTCAGACTCGAGTCCGAATAGCCATTTCGTATTAAAAAGCATGTGGTTTATAGAATAATTAATCTGGTCTAGTGTGCAGGGAAAACTGAACCAAAAACTAAAACAAAGTATATTAGCGATAGGCCTAGAATGCTTTGTAAAAATTATAGGCAAACAAAGTATAAATGCAAATAATATGTAATAAAAAAACCGTTCATGAAAATGAAAAATTTTTTTTTTTAATTCCGAGCCTGCCAGGATTCGAACCTGGAATCTTCTGATCCGTAGTCAGACGCGTTATCCGTTGCGCCACAGGCCCCTGTATGATAAGTGATATGTGTTGTTTTGTGTTTGCCAGTGCGTTCGTCTGTGACCATGTCTGAACAACACTCAAAAGCACATATCCTACGAAATCTGATAACACCAAAAACAGACCCCC
>NW_004798427.1:92746-94698 GCF_000002075.1 Aplysia californica
TATTCTTTAAAAATGTTTTGATCCAGTAATCAAAAGAAAAGTACACGTACCTATATTTGAGCCCTATATTAAACACCCCTCTTTGGGGACACTCACAGTGACCTTTATGAACGGGCTTTTAGATTCTGTTGGTCACCCAACTTGTAGACCCGTATGCGAAAATCTGAGAAGTTCAAACAGAGCGATTTTTTAAAGTCTGCCCTTAACTTTTACCGCGGTCAGACGAAACTGAACGAGCTGTGCAAATCTCAGTGACGTAGGTTTCGCTTGTATTTTTCACCAAGGTGCCATCTGTTTCTTTTCTTTTCTTTTTTTCCCAACTTCTGTGAATATTCCAGACTAGCGCTCATCACACGACATTATGAAGCAAAACTCTCTCCCCCTGTTGCTGATCCCACGGTAAAAGGTTCCATCTACAGACCACAATAGCTTAGATAAGACGTTCCGGTCCTGTGACGTCACAGTTATCACCCAGTCCTGTCCTGTCCTGTCCTCGGCAAGCGGCGGGGAAGGAGAAATGACGTCACTGACAGACGTGCGCTGATCAGGTTGTTCCTCAGCGCGGGGTTTTGTTTGTGTAAATTCCCGTAAACCGATTCCAAAGTCATTCCAGACATGGACACATCTTGGAGACTCCCGCCCAGATTTCAGTCTGTGGATCCGATGTCAGTCTCACGGAGAGACTCGCGATGAACGAGATTGGTAGAGGGCGCTGCTCCGCGCTACAAAACATGGCGGCTCACGTTTCTCTGTTGAAAGATTTGCAAGCCCCGTAGAACCCAGCTCGTTTCTCTAATTGATCGCTTTCACCAGAGTTTAAAGTTCTACGTCACGTGAAGCCTCGAATTTAACCTTTATCCACTAAATCTCTATGATTTTAAGCTTTTATTTTGTGAATTAATTATCTTTTTAACCAGACGATAGTGTATATGACTAATAGAAAATATTATTAAAAGTAAGCAGTCAATCATTGTGGAAAATATAATAATTATAAGATTCCAGCAGCAATAGAGCGGCCTAAACGATGAATGAAACTATCTTTTCTAAACAGCCAAACAGATTATGATAAATTCAGGTAATATTACAGCGTAGCTTCGAGTTTATCTAATTGGTTAAGATGACAATAGGGCGCTCTATCGTGGAAGAAAATAGATCGCCAGATGCTGTCAGACGTAACAAAAAATGTGACAGTTGATTCCAACTCCACTGTCCCAGAATTTTCATTTATTCTGCGACATCTCAACAATGGCAGAGTGATCAATTGGAAAAAAGATACCAAATAGGACTCAACAAGAAAAGGAATTATATTATTATCTACGAGTTTAAGAAGACTAATTCCTGTTTCTTCTCTTCACATGTGATCAGGATTTATTCATTATTTGCACTGAATTTCACGTCGCTTGCAATACAGTATAGACAGTAAGTTATGGGATGGGCCTTCTAAAAAGTGTTCGCACTGGTCAAAACGAACTAAAAGAGCTTTTAAAAAGCAACAAGTGAAGTTACCATCTTATAAAGCAACATGTCATAGAGTCAAACACAACAATATGTAGTTGCTCTAACAGCAGTCAAGTTCCGAGCCAGTAGCAATAGACCTAGAGTGTAGCAATAGAACTAGAGTGGAGCAATAGAACTAGAGTGTAGCAATAGAACTAGAGTGTAGCAATAGAACTAGAGTGTAGCAATAGAACTAGAGTGTAGCAATAGAACTAGAGTGGAGCAATAGAACTAGAGTGGAGCAATAGAACTAGAGTGTAGCAATAGAACTAGAGTGGAGTAATAGAACTAGAGTGGAGCAATAGAACTAGAGCGGAGCAATACGTTTCCCACAACTACTTTTGACTGTTCGACTTAAATATGTGTGTGTGTGTGTGTGTGTGTGTTTGTGTGTGTGTGTGTGTGTGTGTGTGTGTCTGTGTGTGTGTGTGTGTGAATATGTGTGTGTGTGTGTG
>NW_004798427.1:96004-98089 GCF_000002075.1 Aplysia californica
CCCCCCCAATAAAACATAAAATTTCCTCAGAAAAAAATCAACAAACTAAACAGACATAGACAAAACGTGTATCATCACCAGCAGAATCACCACCACTAGCAACAACCACAAAAACGTCTATAACGTTTACAACAGCAGCAATAATAATAGAAACTAACAACAGCAGCAATAATAATAGAAACTAACAACAGCAGCAAACAAGAGCAAAGGCAACAACAACAACAACAACAACAACAACAACAGCAACAATAACAACAACAATAACAAGCAGCAACATCAATAGCAGCAGCGACAACAACAGCTACAACAAAGATCAAAACTACAAATCGTCAGCTTGAGCACGAAAACAAAACAAAACAAAACAAAATGAAACAAAAAAATATATTAAAGAACGGTTAGTTGCGAGCGTCGTTGTAAAACAATTACACAAAAAAGAAAAAAAAGAAGAATGGTTGTTGGAATTGGGACAGCCCAGTTACAGACCCAAATGAAAGAACAACACACAGAGAGATAGGGAAAAGTTGTAGTGTGGGTGAATAAATAAAGAGATAGGGAAACGTTGTAGTGTGGGTGAATAAATAAAGAGATAGGGAAAAGTTGTAGTGTGGGTGAATAAATAAAGAGATAGGAAAAAGTTGTAGTGTGGGTGAAGAAATAAAGAGATAGGGAAAAGTTGTAGTGTGGGTGAATAAATAAAGAGATAGAGAAAAGTTGTAGTGTGGGTGAATAAATAAAGAGATAGAGAAAAGTTGTAGTGTGGGTGAATAAATAAAGAGATAGGGAAAAGTTGTAGTGTGGGATCTATCACTATCATATAGAGGGATAGGAAAAGTTGTAGTGTGGGTGAACAGATAGAGAGATAGGGAAAAGTTGTAGTGTGGGATCTATCACTATCAGATAGAGAGATAGGGAAAAGTTGTAGTGTGGGTGAACAGATAGAGGGATAGGGAAAAGTTGTAGTGTGGGTGAACAGATAGAGGGATAGGGAAAAGTTGTAGTGTATGTGCTCACCCAGGGAAACCCGTGCGTCCCCGCGACATCATCAACAGCATTGTTTTACAAACAGCGGGAATCTCGACACCCCGGCCTGTCAACGGCCGACAAATGAGCCAGCAGACGTGAAACTCGTCTTTCCCGCCATAGCCTGGCACTGTTCCACACACGTACAGGCAGGACTCAGAAACTTTTGGCGGGGAAATTCAGATCCTGTTTTTGAAACGATATGAAACAGTTTTTAAAATTTTTATTTTTTTTTCACTGAAAAAAAGATTACGCAAAATGTTTCCTATGAAAGAGTAAAAAGGGATTTGGGAAATATAGACCGAAGCCAACGGAAGTGAAGATAACTGAACTAATAACAGATAAACGTAAGCTATAAACGATAAAAAAAAACACCCAACATAGCAGTAAATGCATTGAAAGGGCCTGAGAGAAAGAGCAGGAACTAGCTACATAAGTGCAGTTTCGCTCTCCTCTCCATAGATTTTCAGCATGCAAATACATATACATAACAAGGCAAACACCCGCTAACCTCAGACAGACATTATTTAAAAAGAAAAACAAAACAAAACAAAATAAACAGAAATACACTTTAAAAAATCAACAAACGAAAACAACAACAACAACAACAACAACAGCAACAACAACTACAACAACAAAACATCCCCCCATCTTACAACCATACAAAAAAGAAAGAAAAAGGGTGTGTTTTTTTAAAGTTATAAAGCTTCCAAACACTACGGTCTGCATTACGAAACAATGCTTATCAATGCTGCTAATTAATGTTGTTCTGTGGAATACATCTAATTTAGTTATTTAGTTTGAACTTAAACGAAAACATGATAGAAAATTTCCACCTCTTACAAATGTATAACGTTGTAACAAATTGGAATCTCAGCCCATGTTAGCAAAAGGCGCCCTTGTCAAGCTGTGAACATTTTTCACCCAGCAAACTTAAAGTAACAGATGTCATCAAGAATACATTGACAGTCTTAACTATTCTTTTAAAAGACAAATGCGTTGTTTTATTTTGTCTTCTACTTAGCCTGGTTTTACTTACCCCCCCACCCCCTCCCCTCCTCTAAC
>NW_004798427.1:98339-100570 GCF_000002075.1 Aplysia californica
TCTTGTTTTCTTTTTGTTTTGTTCCCCTCCCCCCCCCCCCCCCCCACCCTTATCCCTCGCTCTAAATTCGTTCCCCCATACCAAACTCAACTTTCTTCTGTTTCCCATAAAGCGATAACAAGTACGTTTTTAAAGAAACATTTTCGCCAGCCATCGCAGCTCCCCCCTCACCTCGAAAACGTTTAAAACCGCGAGCTGCTATCTCCGCCCTCTACAGGCACTTCAGCGAGAGGCGAACAATTCCCGCTATTTAAAACGAAATAAAACGGCTCAGGGGCTATTAAAAATTCAGCTGGCCGTAAGAAACTCTGGCATAAAAACCTGCACCGACCCTCAGCACCGAAACAACCTTTGATGCTGTCAAAGATCCCAGGTGAATGGAAGTCGATAGTGGCGACAGTTTTGTAGCCAGCCCAACGCTTAAAAATGCGAGATTTGTACACGGCTTTTGATAAATTCCCACTGAGTGCGCCGTTTGGTTTATCGGAGCGTAGGTTTCTGAACGTGACTCCATTCTGACGTTAATAAAGTATTGGTGGACACGTCGTACAGACTAGTTTTCAGTATGTTTTTTGTTTCTATTTTAAATTGGAGATTAAAAAAAAGGGGGGGGGGAACAAGGGGAAGGGGGGTGGGGGTGGCAATTAAACCGACAACAACAACAACAACGGTGTCTTTGGTGTAGCGGTTAGGTGTCTCGTTGCCGCGCGTAAGAGACTCGAGTTGGGGGAAACTTTTTATATCGAGTGCCTCGGTCTTTTAGCTGGGATCTCATTTCTGGCTCTGTCCGGGTATAAACTATTGCAGTTCTCACGTTTGTACAATAGGGTATGTTTGCGTTTAATTTGACCACTTCAGCCTTTCGTCCAAACTAAATAACAATCAAAAGAGCACTTGAAGGCAAAATCCGGTAACCATTAATGGTCCTCAAAACGTGTTTTCTTTTTGTTTTGTTCGGTAAAGTTTTACGGAGCTCGCAACTGCATGAAGTCATATGAGCGCCAAGGGGCGGATGTCAACAGAGAAGTCCATACAGAGAATCAGGCTTACTCTACCCACCTCTCTAGCCAAAACAGCACTAAGTCTGCCTCGAGTGTCAAGGCAAACATACCCAAAAAAAAAGTAGAGGAAAATGACGATGGTAAGGATGAGGATAGAAAAAACGACGGTTCCCCCTATTTTGTTCCAGAACAGTATGAGCATGTTATTGATAAATCAGCACATTTACGATTCTACTATGCATAAGAACATGTTAATATCTCCCCTTTGGGAATGGTCTAAAGATACTCCAGTTAGTAGCACTGTCCTGGTGGGGGCTCAGAACTTTACCATTTCTGAAACTTAACAATACAAGAAAAAACAAAGAACAAAAAAAAAAAAAAAAGAAACAAACCAGAGTTTCTGAAAATAAATGAAAACCCAGACACAGATTAAGAACAGAAATTAAAATGAGCCAAGCCAGAAGACACCCGAGCTCAGAAGTTTTCCAACCAATGCCCGTCAAAAGATAACCTCTCTCTCTCTCTCTCTCTCTCTCTCTCTCTCTCTCTTTCTCTCTCTCTCTCTCTCTCTCTCTCTCTCCGGAAGCTCTCTCCCCTCCTCTCCGACTCCCCGCTCTTGTTTATCGCGGCCGAGGAACCGCCGACGATCCGAGAGGGATCTACGAGGCGGAGTTATTGCCCCTGGGACAGATTTATGTGTCGCGGGTGAGAGCAAGCTAATACATTAGGCGATAAATGCAATCGTCTGCCGACCTTTCCCTACCAAAGGGCCGCTATGATTTTGACAATAGAGGGCGCCGGAGACGGGTACTGGAGGAGAGGATGCGCCAACTTCAGATCTCCCGTCGTAGACCTTTTGGTGGCGTACAGGACATGACTATGGTTATAGTGGGGGGTGGATGGGGGTGTGGGCGAGAAAGACAAAAAAAAGCGGGGGTTTGGGGAGGGGAGGGGAGGGATTTTATGTGTTTTAATAAGAGTTTTTTTCATCATTTGTGGTTTTTGTTTTTTGTACTTGAGACACACTTTTTGCACTTTGGATGAGGAGTAGTCTTCTTCTTCCTCTTTCTCTTCCCCCTCCCTTCCCCCTCCCTCTAAGCCCCACCCACCTTTTCTTCTTCCTCCTCCTCCTCCTCGTCGTCGTCGTCCCTCCTCCTCTTCTTCCTCCTCCTCCTCCACCGCTCTTTATCTTCTTGTTCTTGTTCTTGTTTTTGTTTTTGTTCCCCTCCT
>NW_004798427.1:101357-102383 GCF_000002075.1 Aplysia californica
CCCACCCCAAACCCCTAGCCCCCAAAGGCGACTTATACTCTTATCTCCATCTGACTCGTTCAATCACCGGTCAGGCCAAAAGTACAACACCTTCAATTACATGTTTGTGCTTGCTTTAACTTCACGCACTCACAGATTACTTCAGACGTCTGCCTCTACGAAACTTTTACCTTCCAATTTTCAAATTTCAAATTCCAATTTTCAATTTTCAATTTTCAACATCCTATTTTCAGTTTTCAATTTTCAATTTTCATCCGTCATCGTGCCTTTATCCGGCACATTTCGCACACTGGACTAACGCGTTTTACGCCACACTGGTCTGTCGTGTTTTACGTCATTATCAGGACCTCACCTATTCCCAGACCAACGGCCGGGGTGTGTGGTGTGGCCGTAACGCACCTCTCCGTTACCCGCAGGAGAACAAAGTTCAATTCCCGAATACGGAGAGTTTTTAATCAAGTATCTTTCTGCAAGATGTTTTATTCCTCTCAGCCCGTTTTGGCCCTGACAGACAGGGTCAGAGCTTGCACCCTGAGTGAAACGAATTGTGTTGATGGGGGCGTAAAATCACGTACATGTTAAAATAATAGATAGCCTAATAACAGATAGCATAATAATAGATAGCATAATAATAGATAGCGTTTGTATAGCGCAAACCCCCGCTCAACAACAAGCTCTACGCGCTTCACAATCTTTACTCTTACCCCAGAAGACCTAAGAGCATTTTGAAACAAACTCAACTTCCTGGGAAGCATACAGTGCACGCAGCCATTTATAAACGCTAAAACACTAACATACCGACAAGATCTTTTGCTGTTTATGGCCGGGTGGGATCAGGGATATCTTTGTTTTTTTCTGACTCCATCAATTCACGAGTACAACGGAGATCTGTCCATTCCTCCTGTTCCGTGCTGCCTGGCTCTTTCTTCACACGTGACAGCGGGTATACAGGGAGCGCTCATCGCGTAGGAAGCATTTTTGTTTAGTTTTTATGTTGAGATTTCATTCAGGGCATGCAATGACCCC
>NW_004798427.1:104248-107318 GCF_000002075.1 Aplysia californica
TGTGTGTGTGTGTGTGTGTGTGTGCATGTGTGTTTATTTGTATGTGAATGTGTGAGTATGCACGCACACGAGGAAATGATTGCGTAGACAAACGTATCCATGTTCACAATACGCATACTATTATGTACATACAATCATACATTCGTATTATGTCCAATCTCTATCTTACCACTTGGATGCAAAACTTGAGCCAATATTACAACTGCCCAGATTCCAAGTGCAGATTTCTCTCTCAGGAGTTGTCTCCCCTCGCCCCAGGTCACAGCAGGGGCGCGGGTCTGGTCCGGGGAATATTCTCGTCTGCTCGACTCGGAGCTGTCGTCTGTTTATCCCGGGCACATCTCGGCCCGGGTGTTGTGGATAAGGCGGGAAAGTGTGCAGACGTTATCTCTGCAGGCTCGCATAACTCTGCGTCAGAAAGTCTCTGAGTTTATACGACGACGTGTACATTAAAAAATAATGTATGTATTTTTACGCCTTTTTCACACAATTTCGATCATTTAGGAGGCGGGCTTCCGACTCTGTTTGTCAGGGCCAACCTGGGCTGAGAGGGATACAACATTCCAGCAGAAAAAAGCGAGATACATAATATCTACTAGATTAAAATCCACCCCTTTCGGGAATCGAACTCGGGTCTGCTGTATGCGAAGCATATAATATACAAAAGATATACATTGTACATCATTTAATAATTCAATGATAAGTACACATGCATATATTAACTAAAGGTGTATTTGTATGTTTGATTTGCCTTTCGCCGACAGAAACTTCGGGGGCTCTCGTGACCTAAAGGCTAAGGTAGGTGTTTGCTTCTCATTCAATGGTCCCGGGTTCGAATCCGGATAGCGACGGAAAATTTTCTTCTCTAAAATTTTCTTCTCTAAAATTTTCTCCTTTCACCTCCTTTCCTACTCTCTAACAATGTTCTGTCGTCTGCTTTCGTCTCCACTTTCTTCCCCCACCCTCTCATCTCCTTTGTCCCCTCTGGGCTCCTGACTTTTTCTGCAGCCTTTCTACTGTTACTCCTTGGCTCCTTCTTCTTGCTGTCTTTTGGTACACTCCTGATCTTATAGTAGTATTGGTCGGTAAGATCTACACCTGGTCTTCTCGGAAAAAAGCAAAAAATCTCGGAGGTCCAGTGTGCAAGTTGAGCACGTTAAATGTTCCTTGGTGGTCCAAAATTGATAAGAGTAGGCTTTGGACGCCACCCGGGCAAAGTTCAAAATTTCCTGCAAACTGAAAATGTTTCATGTGTATCGGGAGCTCATATGACCTTATGCAGTTGCGAGCGCCGTAAAACACTACCAAAATAAAATTAAATACAGAAACTTCTTTGAATTCAGTTAAAGCTAAGTGGATGCTCAACAACGAATGGCAGTTTTAAAGAACGTTGGAGAGCGGGTAGCCCTGATTCAAATCCCCGATGGAATGTTTTAGATTTGTATGGGAAGGCTTCAAGTTCAAGACTCCCCGCCTACTTTGCTCGGTTCTTCATAGATGGACATTTAATTTGGAGATCCAACCGTCCTGTTAAATAATGTTACAGTCTTCATCATCCGGTGCCTTGGCAACTGGCGTTGGGGATCATGGACCTTCACTTCCCATCTGTCTTGCGTTGCAGCGATGATATCTGTTGTTCTTGCTGTTCAAAACCATGTTGTCAACTTGTCCAGTATCTTTTCTCTCTGTATGTCTGCCTCTGCCTCTCTTTCAATCAAAGTTGCCTGTTATTACACTATTCTCCAACGCTTCTTTCCACTTTGTGTGTCCAATGAACTTTGCCTGTCGCTTTCGTATATTCGTCACAAGCTGCCGTCTGCAATTTTCTTCAACCTAGACTTCTTCAATTATTTTAATAGCTTACAGTACTAGGTGAAAATCTAATTTGGGTCTCCTTAAAGATACAATAACCTTTCATGCGAAGCGTCATTTCTATCCTCTTCCACCCCCCCCCCAAAAAAAAAAAAAATAAATAAAAATTGTTGGTCCCACAGGCAGGGAGTGAAAACCCGGATGTCTTCTGTAGGTCAAGGTCAAGTAAGTTCCGACAAGAGAGCTCAACTCAACCTTTGTCCAGGACTGAATCAGGCTCTGTGAGTCCAAACAAATATTATGTCACGCTCGACCCTGAGTTGTGTAACTCAGAATAGCAATCGGTAAACATACACATGACTCCCCCATTAAGAGCGTAGTTGACCTCCTTCAGTGGGGTCACTTAGGGTCACCATGTCGTCATGCATACAAAAACGTTATTTTTTTATAACTCATTTTGAGGATGCGTGTTGAAAATTTGTTTTTACTAAGAACTACCCTAACTAAAACAACAGGGCGCTGCACAGAGGCGACCAGAAATAGAATAGTGTGTTTGTTGTATAGGAGGCCTACTTATTGTTTGTTTCAGTATATGTGTGTGTCTATGTAGTATGTATCTATGTACCTATTGATAATTTTCTGTTTTATGTATGTTTGATATTATGTCGTCTCTCGCTATTGTAATCCAAATTTCTCCAAGGGGATCAATAACAGTGAAGTTTTATTTAATTATAGCTAATATTTGAGGTTTTATCCCATGTAACATCCCACTGAAAAGAGCCCTATGAATGAATGTGAAGAATCAGGCGATATGACCTTACGCAGTTGCGAGCGCCGTAAAACCCTATACTACTACTACTACTAGAAGAATCAGGTCCGTTGATGAACGTGTATTTTTAAAATATTTTTAAAGTAGAAGTTTTACAACGCTCGCAACTGCATAAGGTCATATGAGCGCCAGAAGAATAGAGGTGTTACAAAAGAATAACAGACATTATAAAGAAGAAGGGGAGATAAGGACGATAGGTGTTTAATAGGAAAAAGGGGCAAACCATACCAGAGCACCCGCCAACCACCCACGTGAACGTGTATGTCCAACAGGGCGGAGACAATTCGGGGACCCGGCAAAACCACATTCACAGAAAGTTTTGCGCAATAGTTCAGATGGATTTCGAACAGGAACCGCCTCCACAGAAGTCCAGTAGTGTACCAACCGAACTAACAGAACTTCCTAACTGTGCAGAATTATTTTACGTCA
>NW_004798427.1:109668-112907 GCF_000002075.1 Aplysia californica
AAAAAAATGCAGAACGAAAAAAAAGAAGAAAACTACCTCTCCCCCCAAAAAAGAAGGAAAATAAAGTAAAAAGAATATTAATAACATCCACATCACACAAAAGGAAAAAAAATAAAATGATAACTACATCAGTCAGAAAAAAACACTACAGGCCCGACGCCATCGTCTAGTGGAGATCAAGTATTTATTAGCGTTAATGCCAAAGATTGCTACCAACTGCCTGCTTTCGAGTAGCGCTTTGCTTTTCTTCCATTTTCTTTCTTTTTTTTTTTTTGTCGTCTGTCGCATATTAATGCAGATGTTTGCAGGGTAGGAAGCGAGATGAAAGAGAAGATGGAATTGTCTTCTGGTTTGGGCGAGAATGCTTTTATAAATATTGTATTCTTCAAAGAAAACGTGACCGTCTTCTAGTGTCAGATTTGAAGGGGTTGTCGTAATTTATCGTTCCTGACGGGGCGAAAAGGGTGCGCTTGTGTGTGTGGGGAAAGGGGGGGGGGGTAAGGAAGAGGACTTTCTTGGCGATATGAAACCTGTGAAGAATATGCACCACTCACAAGTCCCCGGACAAAACACCCACATGGAAGCTGGAGCTAACGATAAGGATTGGGATATTATTATTCTTTTCTCCTCGAGCTTAAGGCAGAAGATGGATGAGTTTCAAACTCGATAAATCAAACAGTAAAAATAGGTGTCTTCATCAAATGTGTTTATTGTACGATAAAAGGTTTATTTATGTTGCATATGCAGGTGGTTGGAGGGAGTCCCTGGAAGGTCCTACTTCTTTACTTTCCCTCGTTGTTTCTGTGTGTCGCTCTTACTTGTCCCGGGCACCATTATATTTTTAACGCTGCCATTCTCCATTTTCAAACAAACAAACAAACAATACATCACTCATTATGTACTTAACATGATCTTACTGGTTTTATCTATTTGCGTGGGTGGTTGGAGGGCACCACTGGTAGGTCCTATTTTCTTTACTTTCCCTCTGTTCCTCTGTTCCTTATGTCTGTTTGTCTTACCTCTTCCAAGCACTAAATGACCACCACTGTGTCCATTTCCTTCTCTTTACTGAAACGAACAAAACAAACAAACATACATGCATACAAACAAACAAACAAACAAACAAACAAACAAACAGGCAAACAAACAGGCAAACATACGCCGTATATCGTGTAGTTACCATGTCCTGACGGGTTAAAAAAATTTTGGGGGGATCCTGCCCATTTCTATCAACTGCCGCTTTTGTGTTTAGTAGAACAGCAACAACAACTACAAAATGGGCTGCTCTGGATTTTAAAATCAACTGTTAGTAGATTTCTTTTAGTCTAGATACCCGAGAGAAATGTGTTATCTATCTATCTATCTATCTATCTATCTATCTATCTATCTATCTATCTATCTATCTGTCTATCTATCTAGTCCTGACTGGTTTTAACCATTAGTATACAGCGTTCATTTAGCTGGTTCACAGGACCGCTAGGTTGTTCAGAGGCGAAACAAAAATCTACCTTCCACAAGGACCTTATGATATATTATTTATAATCTCCTTGACCAAACCACAGCTAGTCCTTGTTATCTGAATTCAAATCGTATGTCCATTGGTCGAATCATTCCTTTCTACTCAGTTTGGTGATTACTTGATATAAATAAGTCATATTGGAGCGGAGTTCTGTGGAAGTTTGTGATGCTGACAGCTGGGATGTCAAATCTGGGTGCGTATAAAGGACAAGACAAACTTTACTTAGCAAAATTAAAAGTAGAACAATACAATACTTTGGTCACCTGAAACGACACCAGACCATTGTGAAAGAGGTGCTTTGATTGGTCCTGATCCCATTCCTCCTCCTAAAATTGTAACGGGTTTAGGCAAATGTTAAATTAGCTGCGTTTGAGATGTGGTGCGACCGTAGAATGTTCGGAATAAGCTGGAAAGCTAAACAGATGAACAATGAGGGGTGTCACATTCTCCACAATAGACAAAACCTGCTTGACAAAACAAAATGTAGGAAAATACAATACTTTGGTCAATTAAAACGACACCAGACCATTGTGAAAAGGGTACTTGAAGGACGGATGTGGAGCAGGGGAGCCAGGTGAAGACAATTTAAAGAGTAACATGGATGGACAACACAAGAACATGGACTGGCCTGGGCATGGCAGAATGTGGAACAGGCAGCTCGAGACCGTGAAGGATGGAGGGTCATTACACGTCAACCTCTGAGTCAGAGATGACCCCTCCAGGTATTTCAGGTACTAAGGGGGGGGGGGGGTAGCCTTCAATATACTGGGATATTTCAGGCAGCGTTAAACACAGAGCATAACACTTGGTAGGTGAATGTTATGCCACTGCCGAAGAAATTGTGGTGTCGATTCATTTCGAGGTCTACCACTACATGTATGTCTCTATTTTACCTGACGGTCTACTGTGATTTCTGTTCTACTTGACGGCCTTCCACCAGACCAGTCTGATAGTAAATGTTTCACCTGACGGTCTACCTGCTTAGTCTACCACATTCCACAATGCTAGACATTTCCCTCTAAGTTTACACAGGATTGAGACTACCATTAGCTGTATCAAAAATTTTCCGGCGGAAAAGAAAAAACAAACAAATAAAAAAATAAAAAATAAAAGGGACTTCTTGGAAGCGTCGGCACCCGAGAGTGGCTGTAATAGTAGATAAATGTACAAACCACCTTCCGAAGGCCCTAAGGTTAACCACACAGTCGGCATATTTCTTTACCCATTCGTTTAAAATCATAGAAAAGCCTCACTGAGCCCGCACAATATGTCTGTTATGTTTTATCTCACTTTCAAGAAGCCGTTCTGGTCATTTGAGAACTTTTTGTTTAACAAGAGTTTTACGGCACTTGCAGCACAATAAGGTCATAAAAATATAGAAGATTAGAGGTGTAACAAGAGAGTAAATAACAAACACAAAAAAGGAGGAGAGATAAGAACGATAGATGTTTGATAGTAAAAAAGGAGCTAACTACGCCTTGTACCAGAGCAGCCGCCAACCCCCCACGGATAACCCTTCAAGTAGTTCAAGACGTGCTGCCCTAGCTCAAACTCAACCAAAAAAAAAAAAAAAAAGAAAAAAAAAAGGTACATACGTTACTCATACAGAATTGTCAAACAGAAGCTTTAAACGGCAAGTCTCAACATATTATACATGCTGATCAAAAACCGCGGACAGACTGCTAAAATGTTTTCAGCCCAGAGAGCAAGACTTTTCAGT